>NW_018164913.1:51491-84839 GCF_001263595.1 Phalaenopsis equestris
GGGCCGGGTGCGGTGGGCGAGGCCGTGGTTGCGGGGGTTTGATGGCGTTTGGGAGAAGATAGACACGGAACATCAGCGAGGAAAACTTCGAATCGGCGATCTTAGGGAGGCAGGGAGCTTCCACCACATGTTCCTAGGCAAGATATAGGCACGCCACTAGCAAAAAAAAATAGGATACAACATTTTTTAGTTATAAGTGTGTGAGTAAGACAACTAGCTAAAGCGGTGCTTTGACTAAAGCTTCCTACACTTATTGGGATATAGAATATTTTAAGTATGGTAGAAAGCTTTTCTAAATAGACTGGCGCATTACAATCCACCTTAACAGGGTTCCTTGTTGCCATGCTTCTAATGAAGTTAAGGCAAATGGGATGAATACTTTAGCATTTTAATCTTCTTAGCTTTCTCTTCTAATGTTTACTTCACCATTCGATATTAGAGAACTTTTCCACTCTGAAGTTATACTTCCATAATATCATTAACGTTATTCTTCATGGAATCATTCTCATCAAACTCAACTCTAGTTCATTAATAGATTGTAACTCTTCAAGGCCTCTCTCTATGGACATTTAAAAATCACTGAAATCTATTGAAGTTTATTCCTTAGAGTTATTGGAATCACTCTGGATTATACGCTTTTCTAAACATAACAGATTGGGATTTCATTATCAAGGAAAATATGGTATGCTATCTACATTAATTTCAGCGTTAAAGATATAAATCCCAAAGAGTTGCTAGATGGTTTTTCCACAAAAAGAGATTTCTACTTCAATAATTGTTGCACTTGTATGATCGTTTTAGTCAAACCCATTTAAATTGGATTTAAGATCATTTGTGATGAATTTACCCTAAGTAAAGATAAACATCATCATTTCTCGATCAAGCAGAAGGATAGGCTACTATCAAATGACTCATAACTGCCTTGTATACAAATGCAAAGCTTACACCAATTACCAATGATGATCGCACCACAACAAACTCTCCAGAGAGTTCTTTGTACCTCAAAGTTGACGCAATATCATTAATGCTGAAGTTCAATTACCAACAAGTTGATCAACGAGTCAAATTAGACAACCACATGGGATGAAAACAAATTATCAAATGACCCCTGCAATGCCTTGGCTAAATTCTTCCTTGTTTGATCAGATTTGCACCTATAGTTATTATTTTATCGTAATTATTCTCTAGCATGCACTTGTTCACTTTAGAATAAGCATGATGTATTGAACTCAAAATTATTAAAGATTGAATTATTAAAAAAATTAAAACTTTCATCCATCCATGAATTGGAAACTGTTGTTCCATTCCTTCGTCCCTAGCTAAAAGTATGAGAATCAAGAGAATAATGCATATACGTGTTCATTGACTTCATATGTCCTCCCCTCACGGTTACAAAGTATTTTGAATTTTCAAGTAGTACGTTGCTTTGGTTGAAATGCTCATTTTCTTCATCAAGGAATAAATAAATATGCAAGCAATCTTCAACCTTCATTAATTTCCTGGGCCACGCCTTCTTCGCTCACTAACCTTTAACCACAAGAGGAAGAAAAACTCTCATATGCTCTAAAATAATATGGCTGATAATTAAGGTTTTCTTTAAAACGGATAAAGCTCTGGTAGGCCACAGTTATTAAGTGAAAAACATATTTCAGAAATTCCACAAACCTGAGCAGCAGAAGGAAGAAGAAACGGCTCATTGTCAGGATTAATTATTAGGCGGCCAAGAAGTTCAGCAGCTGCGCAATGCCATGCCTTCACGGATGATTCCAGCATTCTCATAATGGCATGCACTGCATCTTTTTCCCTGTTTTGATAGAATTTAAATTAAATGAATACAAGACAGTAAAACAGACACAATAATGCCTTTATGATAAAATTGCCTTACGTTATTTTTACGAAAGAAGGCTTTGATGAGCTGAAAATTCGAAGGTCAAGCAGAGGTGACAAATTTACTAATGTCTCAAGTGCATTGGTTATGAGTTCTTCATCTTCTGTTCAATCACACAGCATCGCATTACTTTCAGCAGAGACGACAATCGAACAGAGAAAAGAATCGAGTTTACATGTAAGAAGTACATTTCGTGCCCATCTATCATGCACCATTAAAAGGTAAAAAGATCCATGGAAAAAAATACTTGAAGAGATTAGTTCATTAATTATAGGTTAAAACTCATTCATCACAACAAAGTGTCAATAACACAAACAGGGCATAAATAAATCACAGTAGCAATATTATTGAAGCATAATTCTCTTTGTTCTTGTATTTCATCAAAAAAGTTATCTGCACTGCCAAAGAATTTCCTATAAATAATAAAACATATGAACTATAAAATGTTTAAACACTTAAATGAGAAGAAAATAATGTTTACCCATATATTGATCTTCAATGGATTGGAATAGTGTCTCCAAGCAATGCCTATTTTGAGCCATAATTATCTCATTTTCAGGCATGAAAGAGAAGTTGCGAATGATATTTGAAGCAGCAACTGCACATTGCTGTTTTTCTGAGCGTCCTTCATCATCAAGATTAAATAAACCATCTTCTTCAAACCACCACTCTGAAACCCGGTTCTTTGAAGCCTTGCGAACTGAGGTATCCATGTTCGACAAAGCATTCCCTGAGTTGCTATAAAAGAAAATTTAAAGATATAAAATTCTACAATTGAAATTGTGACGTAAATCAAAACAAAAAATGATCGACTAATAATGACAATGACAAAAGAGCAAGCAATACCCAAATACTAGAAGTACATGAAATCAATAATCATAGTAAAGCAGGAGAATTGTCCAAACTTAATCAATCGCAATGAACATCGAACAAAAAATGCATATTTGCTACATGAAGTTGGTAGATTTTGAATGCAGGGGACAAATTTATTTCAGAACAATGAACAGAGGATGATGAATAATACAGCTATGTAAGAAAGCAAATAAAAATTAAAAATATATATATCCAACAGCATTGACAAAGTTATAAGCTATCCATCCTAACAAAGGTTAATATTAAGAGCAGAATGGACATAATGTTGAATATATAATTTAAAAAAAATGAAACTGTTCAGGTGAATAGATAAATTTAGGGATATATCGATTGCAGCTATCCATCCTAACAAAGGTTAATATTAAGAGCAGAATAGACATAATGTTGAATATATAATTTAAAAAAAATGAAACTGTTCAGGTGAATAGATAAATTTAGGGATATATTGATTGCTTTAATTAATTATTGATGAGAATATCAAGAATGCAGTTAGTTTCCATGGTCATGTTTATCTTCAATTAACTTAAATCTGAAAGTGACGTAAGTAGTCATAACTAAGAAATCAGTAGCCTTCATCAAATTGACCATAAATTGACCTAATAACTCACTTGTTGGTGCCTGATATTTTTCATAATTTCCTAACTTTAAATTTTAGAGTGACCTTAAAAAAAATTTAAATAAAAAAGGATAAAAAGATCTAGATCTACCACAGCCAAACACAAGTGAACCGAAATCCAATGCAATTCAAGGTGGTCGACTCAACCCACATCAACAAAGCTAGTAGAACCAACCTGCTTTTATTTGTTAGTCTGATTCCCCAAAAAAATGATGAAGATCGTGCACTAATACGCATGCCAATGCATGCAGCTGCTTCTAGCCAATGTCCATAGTTGTTGTTGAGAGGAAGAGTCTGATGGAAGTGATAATCATTAAGGCTCATTTAGTATGGCTCCTATTTAAGGAGTTAGTAGATCCTTAGGGAAGAAGACTGCTGAGACAATGTAATGGCAAAAGGAATGAAATTGTGTTATACTTTCGAGTTATATAGCTCATGTTGCCTTAGCACCCAGCTCTAGCTCCTTTCTTTTTCGGATCAAACTTGGCCATTGTTTGCCCATAAGAGCCTACATCTTTAACATACTTTTCACATGCTACAGATTCCTTTGCAGATGATGACTCACTGCCCTTCTTCTCCAAGCAAGAGTCTAAGTTGTGTTGCTTTCAAAGTGTGTTTTTTGAAGCTCTAAATAAAATCTTCTTTCAACACAAATAAAGATTGCGAATCTGATCTCCCATCTTTTATGTGGTTTTTCCCCTTCTACGGATCACACTTGAAGTGTCTTCTGATGGCAACGATGCATGCTTGCCATTCCAAATTTGTGCAAAGAGGTTGGTTCAGTCATGGAGTTATTTTGAGTTTGCTAGAACAAGTCTTATGGATGCTTGCTTGTGATTAGTTCCCATGACTAATTCATCAGGAGTTTCACTTAGGAAACTCCTATGATGAAAATTTGAAGGTCATCAGACTGAGTAATCGACAAGTAGAGTCAATCCTTCTCTAGGCCATGTGTGTCCTCTTTGGCACTTTTTTCCTGATTGGGTTAAAACTAACAAATCTTTCTAACAGTTCACGCCTAATTAAATTTGACTCATTCATGTGAGAAATAGTTCTCGCCATTAAATTGGAATAAATCGCTTAAACTACCCTTGCTTGTAGGGATACGTTATAAAGGACCATCAATTCATCAGCAAGTAAGCAGTCTTTTTTGGCCCCAAGGCTATAACCATAGCAAACCAAATCACATCAACATGGCATAGGCTCCTTGGCGGGCTAAAAGTTTCATAACTATGACCTTTCTCTGGTGCATTGACCTCAGTGTTGCAATAAAAGAGGACTTTGGAAAATCAACAAATTAATTGGTGTAGTTGCAACGTGAATCCAACCATTTGCTAAGTTTGATAGGGCCAGTAAGTAAAAGACCCTCTATAGTAAACATCCCTAATATGTTTTTGAAGGATTTCTTACTTCATAGATGAGGGGCAAAGTCCATTGAAACTGACTTCATTTACTTCGCTGTAGATATGCCATTTCAAAATAGAGGATGAAGAATATTATGAAATTAATCCAAATGGGATTAGTCTTTTTTCCTCAATTTGTTACGATTAGTTTAGTATTCATAATTGATCATATTTTATTAGGCAAGAGATAGTTTTTAAGTAGGAATGCAAATCAAGACAGTGATATTTAAACTAATATAAACTCAACCAATCTAACACACAAGCAAACCAATCTAACACACAGGCAAACGGCCACCTAGAATAATCTGAATCATTGGTGCGATTTGAAAGTGTTTTTTAATTGTGTGATCAATTTTATGATGATCGAAGCAATCAAATTCTTCAAAAGAATGATTCACTACATCAATTCTAAAAGTCAGTTTCATTTTACTTAGGAAGACTATCTTCCCATAAATCATGTCAAACGAGCCTCCAAAAGTCAAGAGAATAACATCCAACTTCGGAAAAAATATTACATCCGAACTCCGCATGCAGAGCTGCTCGCGGAGTCCAATCTCAAGCTGACACGTGAAAAGTCGGGGTTCACCTACATATAAAATGAAAAAAATAAATGAAAAAGTGTGGCCCGGCCCAATCGATGTGTTACTTACCCTTGCCGATGATTTATATGAATATTTCATCGCGTCAATTATATTCCTCCGGATTTCAGAGTCTTGCCCATGTGTTATAAGAAAATATTTGATGTGTTATTTATATTCATCTACGTTATTTATCCTTTGCCGCCGTGTTATAGGAAAATTCTCTTGCATTATTTTGAATATTTTTCACGTTATTCATGTGTTATTGGTGTGTTATTGAGGTGATTTTGAGTTGTTACTATTCTTTAAACAACAATATCAACTCAAAATCACATTCATAACACATGAATAGCACATCAGTAGAAATTTTAATCTTGTCATTGGATTGTATCACCTCAATTACAGATCAATAACACATTAAAAACAGTGACTGAGGTGATTTTGAGATATTATTATTCTTTAAACAACAATATCAACTCAAAATCACCTCCATAACACATGAATATTACATCAGTAAAAATTTTCATCTTGTTATTGAATTGTATCACCTCAATAACACATAAATAACACATGAATAACACACCAATAATACATTAAAAACAGTGACTGAGGTAATTTTGAGATGCTATTGTTCTTTAAACAACAATATCAACTCAAAATCACTTTCATAACACATTAATAACGCATCAGTAAAAGTTTTTATCTTGTAATTTGGTTGAATCACCTCAATAACATACTAATAACACAAGAATAACGTGAAAAATATTCAGAATAACATGAGAGAATATTCTTATGGATTGAATATTCTTATAACGCATCGGTCAAACCGGGTCGCACGTTTTCATTCTTTTTTTTTATTTTTTATGCAGGTAGGCCCCAACCTTCCACATGTCAGCTCGAGATTGGACTCCGCAAACAACTCTGCATACGAAGTCAGGATGTAATATTTTCTCCCAGTAGGCCCCAACCTTCCACATGTCAGCTCGAGATTGTACTCCGCAAACAACTCTACATACGAAGTCAGGATGTAATATTTTCTCCCAACTGTGAGACTATTCTTAACCCTTTTTGGAAATTTCCCCAATTTCAGAGAACTTTAATACTTATAAAAGTTTATCTTAGGGAAGAAAAAAGGGGATGTTGCATTTTAAATCTCGTTAAATGCATTGGGAATCTTTAAAGCAACATTTTGTTTTTGTTTTTTTCCTTAGAAATGGGCAAAAAATAAAATTTACATATCTTTCATAATTTTTTATGATTTATTTCAATTTTTTAGTTCCCCAAGCTATTTTTATTTTAAAAAAAATGTTAATGTGACTTTCTGTAAGAATTCTTAGGGTCAATTAAAAATATGGTTTTAATCAGTAGTGTGACACAATCAAAGAATAGAATGTGTCAAACAGAGTCCACCCACTCACATTTTGAAGTGGTAATGGAAAACTGCATACCACTTAGTGTGTTCGATAGTGAAATGAGTCCCATTTTTATTGAGGTGACGAAGTTAGTTTTTATAATGCCTCAATGTTAAACAATATCATATTAGCTTGTTTGTCATCTCATGTGCTCTCTAATTGATCATATGACAAATTACAAATTATGTCAAATTTGAATGCCATATGTCACGATTGGACCCAAAAGTTTAAGATTATTAAAGTGGGAAAAGATATATAGACAAATTTTTTTCTTTAAATAACATATATAAGAATTTATAAACATAAATTTTTAATTTACAAAAGACTCAATTAGATCCAAAAGTTAACTAAAAAACTATCCATCAAATACATCAAAATTTAAATGTTTTCAAATACAACCGATACAAAAATTTATTATATTACCCGTGTCTTGCAGCTCCTCATCGACTATAAAGAATCCTCTCTTTTCACTAATTTAGCTTCAAACATTTGCTTCCATAAAATAATTTTAAAATATAATAACATAAGGCTTAGGAACCAATATACATGTAAAATTCTTTTTTAAAAGATAAACATTTCTTATTAATACATTTAAATAAAATTCATTTGTATCAAGTTGTTATCCATTCCTTGTTTTTATCAATCTAGTATTTAAGTTTTGTATGACATACATCGATAACAAGAACAACATCTAAAATATACATTTAAGATCCAAACATCTTAATATTTTTTTTATGTAATCCATGAGGGTAGACAAATATTTTTTGCACAATTACAATCATCATCAACTAGTACTAAATGGAGCGACACTACCCATCTACATGTAGATGCAAGCATTCATATACAATAATTCATTTGCATTTCTCTAATTAAACATATATTTTAATGATATATTTTACATATTATTTTAATGATAATCCATTAAAACTACATGTGAAGAATAATGTTTTGAGATTTTATTTATGGCAATAAAAAATCAATTTAAACAAATTAAAACAATAATTTGTATCAAAAAAAAAATTTCGCTCAATACATATAAGAGACGATAACAAACAATACACTAAATTTAGAAAAACAAAAAAAAACTATAAAATATAAAAATAATCATCCACTTTGAGACTTGTTTGTTTCTTTTTTCTATCACTTCTTTGGATAAAATACAAATAATATAATCATATATATACAACAACAACAAGCCTTTATCCCACTAAGTGAGGTCGGCTAATCATATATATAATTAGTATTTATTGGTTATTAATTTTTCTTACTGTGAATTTTTTATTATTTTTAATTTTGATTTAATTAGTTAAGTTTCTTTAATATTTTCTTTTCTCCTATAATTTAATTTAATAAAAAAATATATATTGTATCTATCCTCTATCTTATCCAATTAAGCTTGAGTGTCACTGGTTACATTTTTTTTTATTTAGTTAAAATGAGTACTAATAAATAAATCCACTATATAATGATTATTCTCCCTAATTTGCCTCAAAATTAAGTGAAGAAAACTCATTTTACTTTTTGCTTCACTTAGCACTATTCTAAACCTAGCCTAAATTATTCTTAATAACAGCAACATGATATATTCATGTAGTTATATCTTTATTATTATTAAACTATAAATTGAACAACATTAATTTTTTCATTATGAAATTAAGCATAAAGTTGATTCAATATTCTTATTATTAAAAAAAATCTTACAATAATATAATCAAATTTTAACAAGCAATATTTTACTAAATTTAATATTTAAAAATTAATAAAATTAAAATTTGTAATTTGAATTTTTAAATTAAATTTAAAATTTTTGCTAGTTTGATGTTTTAGATTCGACTTATGTTAAGAAAGGCAGAGACAGACCTAGAAAAACTTGAGCATATTGTATAAAAAAAATATTAATTTATTAGAATTAAATGAAAATATCATTCAATAGGACGCAATGGAGAAAAAGGATTCAAGTAGCTGACCTCACTTAGTGGAATAAAGGCTTCTTCTTGTCGTTATTTTTTATTCATACCTCAAAGTTTCTTTCTTCCTCCAGTTTCTTTTTTCTAAAACACCAACTCATTTTCTAGATTAGTCATACTCAAATAAATCTTGGTAAAAATTTGCATTGAAATTTAAATTAAAATTAAGATCTTCAATATTTTTTAAAAAAAGTTTAGTTAAAATTTAACATTTGATTTGGAGAATGAAAAGACTTAATTTCTTTCCAGCATAAAAACCTGCCTAAATTAAACTCAATTAAAACTTGCATAGGTATTCGTGCTCATATTGACAAGTGGAGGTCCTTCCCACCCGATTGTGAGCTCAATCTATTTGCATGTTATCACCATGTTGCTTGCTAGATCTCCCTTCCTCGTTCACCCTCTACCTCGCTCTTTGTCTCGCTTACTCAGCTCTCTACTTATAGTTGTAACAGGTAACCATGCGGTGTGGCTCTTTTTTTTTCATTTTAACACTTGTTTACATAGATTTCATTTTACAATCTTATTTTTAACAATTTTATAAACCATATTTTGAAATATATTAACTAAATTAAATCTAACTAAAATTTCTTATTTAAGTTATTATTCTTATATCATTGAATATATTATCATTATTTTATTAAATAGTTTGTTAATAATTAATTTTTAAAATTGATGCCAATTTTATCATACATTATTTATTATATTTTAATTTTTTAAAATAATTTAATTATTATTATTATTATTATTATCATTAGTATATATTAATATTATAATTTATTATTCTTAATTTATTAAATACATTAATATATAATATTCTTACATATTATTATAATTTATCAATGCATTATTTTTAATATAAAATGATATAGATAATATATGATATTCTCTTCGTTAGAAAGTAGAAGAATTTGAAATCTTTTACATCTCTTATTAGAACTAAGCCCGAAATCTTAAATTTACAAAGAAAAGAACAGGCAATCAAACTGTACATTTTTTTTAACATATATAAGAATTTACAAACATTAGTTTCCAAATCACGAAAAAGCCAACTAGCTCCAAAATTTTATTAAAACATTCGCCATCAAATACATTAAAATTTAAACTTTTTCAATGCCAACTGATAAATTTTTATTTATTATTATTAACAATCCCCTATAGTTCCTCACCAATCCCAAGCGAATTCTCTCATTTCATCTATTTAATTTAAAATAAATTTTTGTTAATATATAAATTCTCTCATTTCACTTATTTAATTTAAAGTATTTTTTCTCTAAAATATTTATTAACAAATGCATTAGTTAAAAATAACTTAGAGATTAAATATGTTTCTAAGAAATAATAATGTTAGGCTTAAAAATCAATATGCACGTCAATTTTGTTTTAAACCATAAATATCTCTTATTCATGAATTTAAATAAATGCATTTGTATAAAGCTATTAGTCATATATTTTCTTTATTATTTTAATAGTATAATTATAATATACATTCATCACAAGAGCACATCTAAAATATATCCTTAAGGTATGAACAATAAAAACAATAACAACAAGCTTTTATACTACTAAGTGGGGTCAACTACAAGAATCAATTTTCTTCATTGTACCATATTGAGTTACACAATGATTTAAAGTATTTATGTCATGATTTTCTCGACAAAAATTTTACGTTAGTTGTCGGCTAACTATTATAACTCTCCACTTTTTGCATTCTAGGCTTGGGACACGGCAATGACAGTGTTAATCCTTAAGGTATGAGCATCTCAATAAAATCTTCTATATCTAGCCAATGAAGATAGACAAGCATCTTTTGCGCTTCCTCGATGACACTATCCTTCAGCATACATATGAAAACATTCGTATATAATATGTTTTCTAGCATTTCTCTCATTAAACATATAATTTAATAATATTTTTTACAAATTATTTCAAGATATAACTACTTTAGTTGACATATGAAAAATACTATATAATACGCATGTTAATATGAAATTTTGGGCATAAAAATGAGAAATCAAATTAAATAACTTCTAGTAACATTTCTCTCATCAAGCACGAGTTCAAGCAAGGAGGGAACCGTCGCATGCCAATGATTATTTCACAAGATTATAAGTTGCTTAATTTGAATTCTTATTCTCAAGTATCAAGTCTCATATTAACATGTATATTATTCAACATTCTTCACAGCTTGAAATGACTATTTTATATATAAAAAATGATATTAAAGAGCATACTTGATAGGAGAAATGCAAAGCATATGTTATATAAGAATGTTTATATGCACATGATAAACGATGGACTCACCCTATTATGATACTAATTGTGGATGTTTGTAGCTACCTAAAAAAATAGTTGTCTACTCTCATAGGATAAACACGAACAAAGTTATTGAGAGTTGCTTTCATAATTATACATTTTAAATGGTGTCCCTATGATGAGTTTATGTTATAGAAAATTAAAGTATTAAAATGATAAATCATAAAGAGATAAATAATAACTTAATATAAATACATTGTATTAAAAAGTATGAATGAAAATGTTTATAATTTTAAAACAAAAATTTGGCATTCATATCAATTTTTAAGCCTTACATTTCTATATTTTAGAAATGCATTTAGTCATTGAGTTATTTAGCTCATCAATTAGTTCATGATTATTTTACAGGAAAATTACTTTAAATTAAATCGTTTAAGAAAAGGTAACAAGTTTACGGTTGGTGAGAAAGTATAAGAGGTAGGTAATAAAAAATATATATATTTTTGCCTCAAATGCATTTAAAAAAAAATAAATTTAATAAGCTTTTGAATTTATTTGGCTCTTTAACCATTTGAAAAATTGTATTTGTGCATTCTTAAATATATTCGTTAAAGAAACACTTTAAATCTGACCACCTCTTTCAGGCATAATAATTTCAACTTTGCGTGACATAAGATGCAAAAGATTTTAAATAATAAAGACAATATTATATTTTAGCTATATCATTTTATACGTTTTAAACAATGCATTAATAAATTAGAATAATATGTAATTATATTATATATTAAGTTATTTAATGAAATAAGATTAATAAAATGAATAAGAATTACAAGTAGATTTAATTTATTCAAAATAACTTAAAATTTAAATAATGAAATTATTTTAATGAAGGAATAAAAATATTTGCTAAAATGAAAAAAAAAATGACACCACATAATTGCTAATCATGATTATTAAAGGCAAAAGGGAAGAGCTCAGTGGAGACAAACAAGGAAGGGAGATATAGCAAGAAACCAAACAAGAGAGAATACAAGCAAGTAGAGTACTCGATAGAATAAAAAAGGGGACCTCCACATGCCAAACAGAGCATGAGCACCTACACAAGTTGACGATGGGGTCAACCGCATAAGATTGAATCCAATCAACTTAGATATGATCTTTTATGCCAAAAATGTTTTATTTTTCCTTCCCTAAGACAAAAAGTTAATTTTAACAAAAAAAATCTTAAAATTAAAAACCATAATTTTGATTTAAGTAGACAAACCCCAACTAAGGGTTTATGTAAAAAAAGTGAAATTAGAAACAAAGTCGGTGTCTTGAAAATCTAAAGAAGAAAAAAGCAACATGAAAGTATAAATACAAATTAGCAAAAAATATAAATTTATTTTAAAAAACCAAGATACATAAATTCTATTATTTTTCTTTCTATATATTAAATCTAACAAAAATATTGCAATTTGAATATTGATAATATCGTACAAGAAAAATTATTTTGTAATAATAAGAATATTAAAATAGTTTCATGCTTAATTTTATAATAAAAATAGTAATGTAGATTAATTTATAGTTTAAAAATGATAGTGATATATTTAAATAAAATCCTTAAATTAAAGTTACTTCAAAATGAATTTGATTAGTGGTAGAATAATAATAAACAAAGCATTTATTTTCAACATTTTGAAGCTAATTTAAAAAAAATAATCATCATCAAAATAGAGGATCTATTTATTATATTATGTAATTCATTTTAAATTTAACTTAAAATAAAATAAATAAAAATAAAGTCAAACTTAGTTAAACAGAATAAAAATGTAGAAAATATTAAAATAATTTTATTAAAATAAATTAGATGAAAAAATTAAAGAAATTGCTAATTAAAAATTAATATTAATAAAAAATCATAGCTAATAAATCAGTAACTTGATAAATATTAATATTGTATATGATCATATTATAGGGATTTCATCAAAGGAAGTGGCTTTCAAACAAGAAAGGCAAATAAATCTCATAGATAAAGTTGACAAATATATTTCCATCTTATAGTAATGATTTTTATTTCCCGAAATTTAGTCAATTGTTTGTCATAGTCTCTTCTATGTATTAAACAAACTTTTATTGATACATAGTATTTCTGAAAGTTTAATCATCTATTGGAGAAGAGCTAGCAATCAAATATAAGCATATGCAATTAAGTGTTAGTCATATTGTATCAAGATTTATACAAATCTCAAGATAAAGCACATTTATCATATTCGTATGTTCTTGTATCTTTCAATTCTTTTGAAGGTTGTCAGGAGCTCATGGAAGTTCTGTTCTACTATTGTCTCAACTTTCATTGGACCATTCTTTGGGCAAACTCGACAACAAGAAAGACCGTTTTGTTCAAGTCCCAACTGATAGTTTACGTTTTAGCTTTTGAATCTTGTTTTTATTGTACCTTTTCATTTGATTCATTGTTAATGGAAAGCATTTCAGGAATGCTTATGCATAATATGTAAAATGTGATGCAAAACTTGTCAAGTCTTAGATTTATTTTAGAGATCTTAACAGTAGCTCTTCCAATTAACACCCTATAAAGCGGCATAGGGAATGATAATTGGACATCCCCCCAATTCAATAAGAGCGATTACAATTGCACTTAGGCTACTTTGGGACACCCACCTATAAAAAATTCATAACTAGTGAATGAGACACTTAGACAAAGAAAGGATCCCCATGCACGCCGATAAAATCATATATGACGACTCAAGAAACAAGCAATAACTTTGAGGCAATGGTCAATGGATAGAAGTAGATGAAGCTCACTCTTAAAATGCAGGTTATACCTTCAGAAAATGTTTGCCCATCATGGCATCCTTAATGCCTCATTTCATCTTCTTCACATATAAGCTCTCCTCTATTCCCTTGAGACCTTCAGGGTTTCTCAAATTTATGGAGGAGATCCAACAGCTTTGCTTCCTTGTAATTTACGGCTAAGTGTCCTTTAGAGATGAATTGGAGTGGGTTGGTTGTTACATCTATGCTTGGAGTAGAGTCCATCGTGTGGGCCCACTTAATGCGTAGTCATAGGGGAATTAGGCCCAATTCAATTTAGAAAGCGCGCAGCCACAATAGATTTAGTTATCGCAAACATGTATTGAGTTTGTGATTCCAACTTGTTTGGATCTTTGACTGCCATGGAAGGAACACCAGGCAATATGGTGGCAAATCTATCTAAAAGCACTCTAAATACCGTAATCTGAGCCGCTACTCGGGAATGTAAATCAGGTATACTGGCATATAGCCAAGTGTCCAATAGATAAGCTTATTATTTCGTGCAATAGATCCAAGGCAATTACAATTACATATTATATGAAACGAAATGTTGGGAAATAATTAATGAAATTATGGCCAACTGTAGTAATTTATGACCACGTTGTAATTTTGCATTATTTACACATGACTGTACAGGACCTGATTGAATCAGAGGTGCCTAATTACAATCCAAACATATGAGATTATCGTTGCAATCGTGTAATGAGTTGGTGATGGCCATCTGATTGAACCTTGAGCAACATGGAGTTCAATGGTGACGGAAAACTATATATGCTCCAAAGACATCAAAATGCACCATTACATGGGAATGTAGATCGGGTAAATTAGCACAAAGCCATGTTTCAATCCAATGTGGCATAACTAATTAGACTTTTTTAAAATATATCAAAGGAATTAAAACTATATATTATATGAAACCACATGTTTTCCAACACTTTATGTCCAAGTATAGTAATTTATGGCCATGTTGAAATTGTGCATGATGTACACATAATTATACTTTGCCCAATTAAGTCAAAAGGAACATAATTACACCCCCAAGCTTATGAAAATATGTTGCGCAAACATTTAATAGGTTGGTGCAGGGCCTGCGGGCCATATTTTTCAAACATTTCACCGAAATGGAAGGAACATAGGGCTAGATGGAGATGCATCAATCTAAATAAACTTGAAATGTGTCAATTTGAACCACCGCTTAGGAATGTAGATCGAGTATATCAGTACAGAACCATGTTTCAAACCAACTTTTTATAATAGATCAGCATGTTGTATAATACTTTTAAGGTAATCAATATTATGTGTTACATAAAACCAATGTTAAAAAATGATTTATGGCCAAGTTAAGTGTAATAAGAAAGAAAAATATTATGGATCCATTTGTGTTTAAACCGAATAAAAGGATCAAATAAAAAATAATTATATTAATATAATTCTGGAAGAAGCTCCTACTAACTATAAGATAGCATAAAATAAACTCAATTGTGTAAGAGTTTCAGGCATGTAAAATAAAAGCCAAAAACTAGACATAACATGTAAGGGAAAATTTGGCAGAAAAAATGACATCAGTGTAATTTATTCAAATTTATCAAAACTGACTTAATATCAAATGTAATTTAAAAATGAAAAAATGAGAAAATGACTAAAAATTTCAACCAAACTTTTCAAACAAGGTTGACAATGTTAAAGGGGATGCACTTAAACACAAGTTATTAATGGGACAGGTTGAAAGAAAATACAAGAAAAGATAAGTAACATACCCTGGATGAGCAGGAACATCAGTAGAATTTGTCAACTCATACTCATTTCCAAAACCCGTAACTGTAGAACTTTCTCCAAGTGATCTTAGCCTTAATGACCTTTTGTAATCCCTAGGAATTGCTATGTCACGCCAATCATCTATCTAAAAAGATAGACAAAACCAAATGAGCACAATCAAGAATTTGGAATACAAAATGAATCCATTGAACCAGGGATGCCAAAATAAAAAAGTAAAGTTACTAATGGTCTAATTAATTAGTGTTCCCCATAAGGTCATCACAGTTCAAACATTACTGAAACACAATCATCTTTAACCTTATCTCAACAATATGGAAACTACTAAAACAAAATGAAGACAAACAAAACAATATACAAATGCAAGCACCATGCAAGAAAATTAATGCTTGATGGCTAATGGGCATTAATTGATTAAAGATAAACATGCAATGAGATAGAAAAACTATAACAAAAAGAAATGAAGACCAAAAATTTATGAACCCAAAAGTTAAGTAATTAAAAAAAGGAGAAATCATTAGAGCTTCTTGGAATAGAAAAAAGTTTGTTAATCTCTTGGAAGAGTAATATTAAAGGAAACGCAAAAAAAGAGTAAATATAGCAGCACCTACAACTTGAAGTAGAGCATCTAGCAGTCCTTGTATCTTAGCAAGAGGAGTCGCATCTCTACGCAGATCATCCTTCTCTTTAAATGAAAGCAACGACAGAGTGTTCAATGCCCATGTTAACTCGCTCTTCAAACCACTTTGAAGAGCTAGAACAATCCTTTTATTATTTTGATCTGGTGAATAGTTGCATAGGATAAGCAAACAGAAAGGATTTTGCATTCCAATAAAATTATTACTTTCAATAAAATACTCCCTTAATGAGAAACAAGGTTACAACAAGATCATATAAGCATCATGTAATCAATGGAAAGTTTGCCACAATTGTATCAAATTAAGTTGCCTGGTAAATCCATTAAAGTGGAAGAAATCATTGTCATATCAGCTTATTAATTCACGTGTCTTGTCATTACAATTTGCAAGAAATTGTAAACGAATAAAATTTTAGATCGACACTCATTAGCAGTCAAAATGAAATAAATTTATTATGCATTATCAAATATTCAATGGATAAAGAAAAGAAAAGAAGCAAGCATTTACAATGCAAACAAATCCATATATAATAAAAAGAGACATAAATCAGAAGATACAAATGTAATTGAAGATTTTCAACTATAGTAAGCTAATTTATAAGTGCTAAAGAGGAGTTTTTGAAAAGAGCAAGTGCACAAGCTTTGATCTGTAAGAGTCTGCACTAGCTATCCCTTGGCCTTGGTCTAGATGATAGAGGAAAAGTCGTAACTCTAGTATAATGTCTGCTCTAAAATTCAAATATTTAAGACCATGAGGCTCTCTTTATCCTACTAAAACCTGACAAAATCATTGAAATTTATCGAATACATCAATGGCTCAGAAGATTGCAAGTGAAATATCCAACCAATACAAAGAACAATTCAAACTGGTAGTCAAAAATCAAGAAAACTAGTTCAAATAGCTAACTACAGTTACACGTCCAATAATCTTAGGAGATTTAGGAATCTGCAATGAAATGTAGGAGATGCACCAATAAAGCAAAAGATAGAATTAAAGCTAAAGTAATGAGATGTAAACTTTTTTACACTGAACCAATGAATAAAGAACTATTGAACCAAATCATGTCAACTTAACCCTTGCCACCTTAGGGTCCCAATTATTTGCAAAAGGTTTTTTTCATTTTTAGCTGTCTATATTTTATTATATAAGATTTCCAGTCAAAAACTTACACTGCAAATAAATCTGCATCTCATAAAACGAGAAACAAATCAGAAGATACAAATGTAATTAACTATTTTTAACTATCGTTAAAGAATTTATGATTTTAAAGAGAAGTTTTTGAAATGAACAAGAAACAAGAGCATTACTCTGTATCCAATGGTCTCGATCTAGATGATAGGGTACAATCATAATAGTAGTTTGTTTAGGACCATGAACTTTCTTTATCCAAATAAAACCCACAAATCATTGAAATTTATTGATTACATCAACGGATCAAAAGATTGTAAGTGAAATATCCAACCTACATAGCTAACTGCAGTTACATGTGCACCAAACTTAGTTGATTTAGGAACCTGCAATGAAATGCAGATGCACCGACAAAGCGAAAGAAAAATAAAACTAAAGCTAAAATAATGAGGTGTGCCCTTTCTTTTTACATTGAACCCAGAAAAATATTGAAAATCAGATGTCAACTCAACCGTTGCCATCCTAGGTACCAACTATTAGCAAAAGACTTATCCCTTTTCAAATCTTGTCATCGTAACATCCGTTTCTCTCCCCTCATCTATCTTTTCTCCGCTTACCTGATCCTAGCTGCAAGAAGTGACTGCTCCATTCCAATCATCATTGAGCATCCCCTTCCTCTCTCGTGAGTTGGGATTCTATAACCACGTCACCATTGCACTCTACCTCCTCAAAACCATCAAGTGTAATAATTTGGAGCAATAATATATAATTTTGGTTTAGCTTGTAACCAGAATTCTCACAAATAAATATCAAAAAGGGAGGGGGACAAATCATAATTTTGGAGGGAAGGACCTACATAAAATTATCAAGAAAGACCTTCCCCCGACATAAAGTAGGTTCCTGGAAGATCACCACCATTCCTTCGATTGGAGAAAGCTACACAAGTGTCTAAGAGGGAGTGAGTGAAAGATCATAGAGATTGTGGGATAGAAGGAAGGGACAATAAGCACAATCCAACTAAGACATCTCAAGTAGAATAGCATAGTAGGCAGGGCCTCATTATTGGAGATTGTGTGAGCACCCTCACTTGAAAGATTGGAGTCATATTTTACCATTTCTTCTTTTTTCCTTTTCCACTCCTCTTATTCATGTGTGATTTAGCTAACACCAAACAAAATGACTTATTTCTCAAAATTTTACCTCTTTCTCCATCTACTTCCACCAAAATGAGAATTAAAATACTCTACAGCAATATCGAGTGGATATTACATGTTAATTATATTAAAATTATAGCAATTAATCATTAAAAAAAAAATTAAGACGCTTGTGGTTTGACCAAATATGGATTAAATATTCATTCTTGGGGCAATAAATCTTCAATTAATATAGCTAGAACTTCATTCACTTAGCTAAGAATTTGAATTGAAATTAAGCATAACTAATATGAATTTTAGAATTTTTAAAAGTTAAATAATTAAAAATGTTAATTGAATAATTTGATATTTATTGCTATTTTAAATTGAGGGAACTTACACACATACAACACAATTTTAATGTCTTTACTTATCTACCACCTAAACATTCATATTTACGTGCATGACACTCAATTCATTAACATCACATCAAAAATATCATCATCACTATCTTTTAAATAGTGAAATACACATTTTCATGCTTAGGTTTATGGCAACAAGCTGCTATAAGTGCAAATATCAAATTTTGGGTATTAGAATCGTGTGGTTTTTATGTAAATTTCCCTTTAAATTATTATGGGAGCCAGTGCTTGAAGTTACTTATGATTTGTGATCTAAGATTATAAGACATCAAGTTTCAAGTATATCTTATGTGTTGTTACAATTATTTTATAGAGAATAAAAGTTATTGACTCCTAAATAAGAATACTATTATGTATCTATTGGATATGGATTTTTCCTTCATAATAATCTATTCTAATGGTAATTTCCTTTAGTTGTTGATCATAACCTAGTTGTTGATTATATATGATTAGCCTCTGACAATGCTAAGTTGTTGAGACAAGCATAATTCAATTATATTGCGTATGGAATACATTAACTTGTCTTTAGCATACATACCCTTCCCTTTGATGGAATCTTAGGTCCGCATTGTGATGGATAAATGTAATAACTGCATTTCTATTATGTTTAGGTAAATATAATTGCAATGATGATGAGTTTTAATAGCTCTGATCAATTTATTCTTGTATATATGAATATATAGTATGAATAAAAGTTTGTATTGAAAATCTATGGTGTGTTTTTTTTGTAACCATCTTAAATTATTAAGACTCCAAATTTTTTCAACAGATTTGGCCTGCGTAGCATCACAGGTCGCCTCCCCTTCAGCCATTGCTACAAAATTTTTCTTCTCATCTCCTTCTCAGTTTTTTTTTTTTTTTTTTTAATTCCATCGTTCAGTGTTTATTGCCTTTCTTATTCACAAGCAAGAAACCCAATGAATATTCTCCATCATCCCTTTTTGTCATTGGTCTCAGTGTTTATTGCCTTTCTTATTCACAAGCAAGAATGAAAATTCTCCATCATCCCTTTTTGTCATTGGTGTCGGAAGCCATAGGTTTTCATCCTTTGCAAAAAGAAATTAATTAGCTCATTGGACTTATTCTTAACTTGGAGCTGACATTATAGTTTAACTTTAAAACCTTACTATATGAGGTACAATGATGGAAGATCTAATCAAGTTATCAACTTGCAAAATGTTTTGGCTATTTAGTATAAGTGTCGAGTACTAGATAAGTGTCAACAGCAGAAAAAATTTAAATCTTAACTCAGTAGTAATATGCAGCACACATACTGATAGAAATAATAGGCAACAGCAAAATTTTTATGTGAAAGATCCGGCAATGAAGAACACAATGAGGCCTGATCCGATCAGATTCATCCAATATGGATTTGAAGCTACAGACTTCCGCCCTTCTCTCCGACCAGACCAGAATAGATAGGGTTACATAAATATGAACACGCGTTTGTCCTTGTTGCTACAACATATGTTGATAAACAGCAAAATTAATTATGTTATAATTATTAGGCAACAGCAGCTTGAAGAAAGAAAATGCATAACACAAACATTTAACAAACTACGGAAAATGATATGGATTACGAAGAGAAAGAATTTAAATCAGGATGAGTTCGCAAGAAATATTGAAGGAATGCTCAGAAACTTACCGGCAAAGGAGATGGGAACTTGGAGGGTGGGGCCGAGAAGAGAAGCAGGAGGGGCGTGTGCCGCGCAGGCGGCGGACGCGGCCGCTGCCGCTGCGGCGGCGGAAGCAGCAGAACTTCCAGAGGTGCTTCCGATAGGTCGGCCGCGCTTCGCCGGAGTCCCGGTTGAGCCGGAGGCCTTTGCCGATTCCCTTTTCTGCATATCTGCTCTTGTGCTGATTGAGAAATCAGTTTACAAAAATGAAGGCAGCTATGTTGCTAAATAAAAACAACCCTAAAAATAAGACAAATTAGAGAGCTAACCCCTTCCCGAATTTTGCTTTAGGTTACAGGTAGAGTTAGTTTTGAGAGGTAATATACATGTAATATAGTACGTTTTGTTTTATATTTCCTGTTATCTCTTTGTATCCGCTTTATACTTTCTGTAGTCTCTTTGTAACCTACAAAGTATAATTTTGTACTCATACATATTATCTCCGTAATTTTACATCACATAATATTTTTTTATGTTCACAAGAAGAAAAAAATTACAAGCTGAGTATTGATGTAGAAACACATATACTGCAAAAAGTAGAATGTAATGATGTGCTTATTATATACATTGTTTTAGTATTTTTTGTGGATGTAATTTTTTTTTTGGCCTCCACATGTAACATTCTTTTTGTTGGAATAGACAATCTTGAAAGTAGAAATAAAAATTAATCAATTTAAAAATTGGAAGATTTACACGTGTAGGGGTGTAAACGAGCCGAGCTCAAGCTCAACTCATGTTCAGCTAATTAAAAAATATCGTCGTTCACGTTCGACTCGTTTGTATATCGAGCTCAAAAAATTTGTTCGAGTTCGAATCAATTGTTTTACGAGTCGAACACGAGCAGTTCGTGAACAACGAGTCGATTTGACAGCCCTAGGCACTCAGTTGTAGGATATTAATAATAGAGACGAGATTTAAATCTCATTGTTTATATTAAAATATTCATTTAAATATGTTGAATCCTAACTTGTCTTTTGTGAACATTCATCTGTAGTTAAAGCTCGGGGAATGAGAGAGAAAGAAAGAGAGTAATTAAAAGAGTTAATTTATTTGTTTTTTTTGTCTCGTGGTCATATTTGTACAATTACAAGAATGAGAGAACAATTATGGAAATCACTCTTAATATAATTAATTGTGTCGATCTTATACCAAATTTGTATCAAAATTTGAATTTGAATATGGAGACAACTAACTAATTGATGTGTTTTAGTTCAGTCGACTAAGGCGACCGGTCGGATGACTGTCACATATGTTGAAGTAAAAAAACTTATCAGTCGACTAACTACAATCTGACACCCTTGTAAGGAGTTTTTAGAGGATCGGGATTGCAGGCGTGTTCTGCCAATTGAATCCCTTATCATAGTATGTCGTTTGACTGTACCAAATTTGTATCAAAATTTGAATTTGAATATGGAGACAACTAACTAATTGATGTGTTTTAGTTCAGTCGACTGAGGCGACCGGTCGGATGACTGTCACATATGTTGAAGTAAAAAAACTTGTCAGTCGACTAACTACGATCTGGCACCCTCGTAAGGAGATTTTAGACGATCGGGATTTCAGGCGTGTTCTGCCAATTGAATCTCTTATCATAGTATGTCGGTTGACTGCGACCGAACGATCGGTTGTTGAATGAACGGTTTGAATCATGTTTTTTTTTATCCGATGTTTCGATCATCCGATCACTATTCTGGCTGCTCGATTGCTTTGAGATTCATGTCAATAGTTATAATTTATACATATTTATTCTCGAATTTTTTTGCTCATTAAAAGTGATAGCTATGACAAACAATTTAATAATCAACTATATTAAAATCAAAAAAATTAATTTAATAATCAACTTCCCTTTCGATTCGATTTTTACTTGGATCATATCCGCTCATACTCGGATCAATAATATCTGCCAGGCTCGATCATGATGAAAAATTAAATAAACTAAGGCCCATTTACATACATACCACGCAACTTTTATGCTTTTATTTATCTAACACCTGTACTTCGAGTCCAATCATTCATATCACATCCTATTTTTAAAATAGCATTAATTACCAATTTTAAAAAATCACATTACATACATACCACGATATGTTTATGCATTTATTTATCCAACACCTGTACTTTAACTCAAATTATTCATATCACGTCTTATTTTTAAAAAGATATTATTACCATTTTTAAAAAGAAACATCACATTTACATACTCATCTGCCCCTTTTTAGGATACAATTAAAACATGGACTATCCAGTGTAATCGTACACAAATAAAAATAATTAGGAGCACTCACAAAGTCGAACACCCATAAGCCTGTTTACTCATCTGCACAACTATAATTTTGGCAGGAAAGTTAAGGTCCACAATCTTTCGAGATTGTAATGAAGGTTATCACCCCCTTACACTTTCAAGAACTCAACATCTTGGACTTAAAAGAATTTGTCGAATGAGACTTTATTTGTCACGGACGACGCCAACTTATTGTATACCATAAGATCTGCGATGGTAAAGTGATAAATGAACGGTTTAGCGTTGTACGAAAATCCAACACACACGTGCATATAATAAAGAAGAGTATGAGGGAACACCTCGAATTTTTACTCGACTAACCTAGGAAAGGGGAAAACCCACATGAATTAGCCTAGTTGAAATAGTCCATCATGTAATTTTGAGTAACATGAATTCATATACAACGACACCTCAACAATAATAGCTATAACAAGCCGCAAAGGTCGTGGTCGATGACCATGAAACCAGTGCCCCGCCATGAATGTTGTAAATGGTTGCTACAATGCCAACTTATCATAGAGGTCATAGTTGGAAATTGTGATAGTAGTTGATCATGAAGGTCATAGATGATTACTTCAGGAGTGTCAGTTTGTCACAGAGGTTGTAGTAGGGAGCTACGGGAGTTGTGAGTCATGTAGGTTGTTGTTGGTCACATAGTTCATAGTGGTGAGCTACGACAACGTATGTGGGTTGTAGAGGCTGGAGTCAGGAGCTGCACTAGCCATGATAAAGTTCATAGGCCTTATAAGTTGGAGTTGAGAGTTGCTCAAGCTGTGGTAATGTCCGTACATGGTAGAAGCTGAAGTAAGGGGCAACATGTTTCTCACATAGGCCACAGTGGTCAATTGTGATTATATTTGTAGGCTACAAAGGCTAGAGTCGAAAGCCGCACAAACTATAATAACGTTCGTGGGCTCTAGAGGTTAGAGTTGGAAATTTTATGAGTCGTGATAACATCCATAAATTGCAAAGACGAGTGTAGGTCGTAGTTTGTCACATAGGCCACAGTGGTCAATTATGATTATATTTGTAGGCTACAAATGCTAGAGTCGAGAGCCGCACAAACTATAATAACGTTCGTAGGCTCTAGAGGTTAGAGTTGGAAATTCTATGAGTCGTGATAATAGCCATAAATCGCAAAGACGGGAGTTGGAAGTTACATGGGTTGTGAGCCACGTTGGTCGTAGTTGATCACATATGCTTTGTGGTGAGCTGTGATGACATGCATAGGCCACAGAGGTCGGGGTTCGGAGTTCCACAAGTTGTGGAACATATAGGCCGTAGAGGTGAACTGCAACAATATCCGTAGGTTGTGGATGTTGGAGTTGGGGCTGCAATAATGTATGTTGGTCATAAAGGGCAGAGTTGGGAGCCACATGAGTTGTGATCCACATGGATTGTAGTTGATAATATGGGACTTATTGTTGTGTTATGATGATGTCCATAAACTAGAGGTTGGAGGCTTGAGGCTGGAGTCGGGAGTTACATGATCTATGAATCACGTGGGTTATAGTTAATCATGTAAGTCATATTGGGGAGCAGCAATAACGTTCGTAGGCAACAAAGGTTGTAGTTGAGTGTTGCAATAACGTTTGTAAGTCACAGATGCTAGAGTTGGGAGCTACGTGAACTGTGAGTCATGTACGTCATTGTTGGTCACATAGGTCATGGTAGGAAGTAGCACTGTTCTTGGAGTTTGTTGCTACACCATATTCGAGCTGAGTCACTGCACTTTCTTCATGGGTGATGTCGCTACTCTTTCTTTGGGGTGCATTCATGCCCTATCTTCTAGGTGGCATCGTTACACTGTCTTCGGGGTGCATTGCTACACCATATTTGTAGAGTGTCGCTGCATCATATTCGGGGTGCATTGTTGCACTACATTCGAGATGTGTTGGCGCGTCATCTTTATGGTGTCATTGTTGCACTATCTTCGTGGTGCATTCATGCAACATATTTGGGATACAGTGTTGTACCATCGTTAGTGTGCATTGTCACACCATCTTTAGTGTGCTTTACAACACTATCTTTGGGGCGAGATCATTGCATCGTCATTGGGGTGCATTCTTGTAGCGTCTTCGGGGTGCATTATTGCACCGTCTTCAAGATACATTAGTACATCATCTTCGAGGTGCTTTGTTGCACCATCTTTAAAGTGGTGTCATTACACTGTCTTCGGGGTGTGTTGATGCACTATGTTAAGGGATGCATTGTTACACCATGTTTTAAGTGATGTTGTTATACCTTCAGGGTGTGTTGTTATATTGTCTTCAGGGTGCATTTTTGCGCCGCCTAGTTCTTTGTTACTTCACAACGAATCATAATTCAGTTTCTCCTTCTCCTGATCCTTCTTCAGACTCAGGTCTAACTCCCCTCTTAAGTGAGGGGTATGACTCTATTTATAAAGTATAGGAAATGACTCTCTCAAATAAGAAAGGAATCCAAACCATTCAATTGGACCCTCCAAAAATCTTTCCTCAAACAAATGATATTTTATGGACATTTGAGTGTCTTAATGATGTCAGATTTGAGTGATTTTTGGCTCAATAGATTCGTCTCGTCGTGACACTTGATTTGATTATAAGCTTGTTATATTTGGATACATTCAACCTTCCAATTACGTATTAAACGCTTTTAAAAGTAGCTCAGATTATACCAACTTTGGTGTCATTGCGGCCATAAGTTCCCTGAAAATAGTATTATGAATGACTTTTAATTGAAGTTTAAATGTTTTTTTATTTAAAAAAAATACTTTGAGAGTTGTGTCACGTCTCAAAATTCAAGCCGAATAATAAAAATTTATTGACGACACATCAATCTTAAATTTTTGTATTTCAAAATTATATTAAAGTTTCTGTTTGATCAAAAGCACTTCTAAAGACATAAAAATGATGGTTTGAGTTTTTTTATCTCCAACTTCAGATAAAATCAAGCAAGCATGTTCACAATGGAAGAAACTTTGAAGATTTGCGAACTCTCCTTGTCCTTTACAAGATAGATAGTATAAGATATTACTAAATTTAGGATAATGACCTTTAATATTTGATCCATTTTGAGCCTATTCATTTTTTTTCGTCCCGGTCCCTGTCCGCTTCCTCTTGGTGTCTACCTGCATTGGCGGTTATCTGATCCTCTTTCCCGCATTCTCTCACCGCTTCAACTGGTGAGCGTACTTAACAAAGATTTTTCATATTAATTTACGACGGAAAATTATATATCAACTTATTTATTTATTTATTTTTAGGTTAAGTGTTATTTATTTACATAGCTAACACTTAAACTTCATTTTTTTTATTTTTTATATTTATGTCACCAAAATCTATACATATCACATAAAATATATAATTATTTTAAATTTTTAAGGAAATGGCATACATGTTTTCATGTATAAATAAGAGGATATATATACTATTTATTCAAAAATTAATGTTTATGTTAGATGTGTGAATATATAGGAATTCAGTAGTATATACCTAAAACTTCCTTAATTTTAATAATATATGTATGAAAAGTATAATTAATTTTAATAAATTATTAAAAATAGATAATACTTCTATCTTAAAACAATCAGCATGGATCTCAAAACTCTTAGTTTTGCTCTTCCATGGGTTCAATTTTAAGTTGTACGCTAAATTTTTCATATTTATTGTCTTAGTAGTTGGGTGATTTGATTGCAACTAAAAGGCATATGTTGTGAGGCTTAGCGTAGTTGCATGTCAGAAGGATCGCAACAGTAGAGTATTATTTTAATGTCTTAGTGTTGTACAAAGATCCAATACACACATATATAGTATAAGAGCAGTAGGGGAGGACCAATATTTTTTATGTGGAAAAGTCATTGAAAGAAAAAAATCACAAAACTTAGCACGGTCAAAGTAATCCACTATGTGATTGTAATTACAAGATGTTGAATCCCTTTAAAATGAGAGATCCAATATAATTCATGAAATTATACCATCCGAGAGAAAGCATGTGGAAGGAGTGAGAAAAAAAACTAAGGGATTTCTTGAGAGAGAGAGATGACCAGTGAGTTTTTTATGGGTAAATGATTGAGAGGTATATCTCTCTTCTCCCTTTTTTTTTTCTTATCTATATGATATAGAGATTTTGTATATGTACCCACATCGAGGTCTAAAAAGTGAAATATAAATCTTTGTTATAAGTTGTATAATACATAATCTATGTAGACTCGTCGACAAGATCATCAGAATGGATTGTTATGTTTTTAATAAATGGTGGTATGCATGCTGACATATTGCAGTTCTCTTCCTTCTGCTTGAAGAAATGCCCGCGCGAGCTCGGTAGTATGGCCAGGTTGTGGTTGATGAGTTTGGTGGGAAGGTCGAACTAAGTCGTGCGAGTTTGGTATAAGAAAGAGAACGGCGTGAGCGAGCTCAGCTGGAAGAATTAAATTGAAGATTAATGCTTGATAAATTCATTTTGTGGAACTCGCAGGAATGTCTGGCGTGCTTCATGAGTACTCAAATGAGCTCTGTAGTTTGTCACTTCCAAAAGTATAACTAATGAGTACAATTGATCTGCTCAGTCAGACAATTAAGTGCACAACCGATGGTCTCGATCTTTCAAGCCCATGAGGCCCATTTAATACATGTGCTTTCCTCTTCCTTAAGGAAACTCGTTTTTTGTTGTATATTTAATTCTCCGATTCTCTTATCACTTTGATATGATACTGCTTGAAGAATGAGAACATGAGAAAATAAGTGAATTGGTAACCCATGTTCATAACTTGAGGGATGAGACGATGATAATAGACGTTCTGCCTTGCCATGTTTGTCCATAGACATCTTTATTCATATACAATTGAAATAGTTCTTTCCGCCACAAATCAGGTTATGCCTTGAAGAGTAGTTGTAAGAGTCTACCACTGAGCTCAGACTTTCCTGTCTTTGGGAGCTCAGAAGCTATGCTTGAAGGGAGTAATTATGAGTACTCTCAGGATATTATGGATTATTTCTCATTTTGTGCTTTCGCTTTCTTAGTGATGGAAGTAACTCATTTCATTTTTATTAATCAAAGATGTTTGAAGAGAATTTTTCCTTATCAAGTTACCCAGGGAAGAAGCACATGTTGTTATGAGAGATACGACTTATTTCAGTTATCAAAAGATATGTACTCATGAGAATTGGTGGGTAGAATGAGAAAAGTTTGAAACCTTTTTTTGTTATGAAGGGTGTGTTGATTCTAGTTTTTTTGTGATTATCATAGAATAAATATCAAATTATTTGGAATTAGTACTACGAGGATACTTGCTATGTCTACTGATACACTGTCATCTTGTCATCTGAAAAAAAAAATAATGTTTGTAATGGTATTATTAATTTTGATGGCTATAAATGTTAAATCCAAGTGTGATATTCAATGGTGATGTGATTCCTGCAGAATTTAGTGGATTAAGGCATCATTTTTGTGAGTTTTGCCTCTCGTGCACCTTCCCTTCGTTCTTGAGAATCATTTTATGCTCCAAACCTCCTCTAATGAATCTTTTAGTTCAACTACAGTTTTTTATTTTGCAAGCCAAACACATATTAGAATGGGCCTTTACATAAGCCTTAAGCGAGTGCCCATGATCAATGGAAGGCTTAAGATTCTTCACATTGAGTATCTCACACTGGAATCTGGTAATAAAGCTTCGTAGGCTTTCAAATGGAGCTTACCAGATTCTTAGCAAAGCTTAGAGTTTTTTTGTGGATTTAGAGTGCTGACAAATTGAACTATGAATATTTTTTTGGATTTTTTAAAAGAGATAATAACACGTACCGATAAGATTTTGAATGGGCACAAAGTTGATCCCTTTACTGTTTTGAGGAATAAATGGAACTTAAGGGTGTTGTTTACTTGTAGTAAGCAGACCGTTGAATCGAAAACAGTTACATGTTAGGTAAGATAAATTCTTCCTCTTTAAGAGTCTAAATAAGGGACTTTGAACCTTATGGGTGGATCTACTTCAATGATTTCTCAGGAGAATGCATTCTCTGTTAACATTCTTCTTCTTATTCTCTATCATCCTCTTTTCACATCTTTTGAGGACTCCGACATCTCTTCCCTGTTAATGGGTGGTACATCATCATTATGTTCCTTTACTTCTTATAATGTCGGAGCTGGGACTCTCCTCCCTCTAACTCAGAGTGTCTCTCCATCGGGTGTCGAGTCTCTTAGTAATTCTTGACTTCACACATAGAACCCGATGATCCTATGTGAATTCTCAAATAGTTTCTAGAATGGGTTTGGGATGCCTCTTATCTTACTTTTATCTACTTATTCATTTATTCTCTGAGTTCATTCATTTGTTGCATCATGAATTCAATGGTACAATCCTTCATTGTTCTTTTTTTCTCCTTGAAATAAAAGATCTCCTAACTAGATTTTCATAATGATTTCCATGCTTATCGTACCTTTAAGGAAATTGAATTCCTTTGAGATGTGAGATCAATTATAATTTGTGAACTCGTACAATTTAAGAGAGTCCTTACGGAATAAGTGAGACAAATTTGAGGGGTTTTCTTAAAGAGAGATGATTTGAGAGTCCTTTGAGGGCTTAGGAGGGAGAGGTTTATTACCCTCTTAACTTTTTCTTCTTATCTATGTGCTATGGAGCATATGTATCCACGCAGAGGTCTACGAAAATAAAATTTACAATTATGTTATATGTTATATAGTAAGGAGCATGAGTAGGCTCATTATCGACAAGACTGCTAGTACTGATTGTCATGTTGTTAATAAATGATCAAATATATGCTAACATACTGGGCTTCTTTTCCTTCTTCCTTGAAGAAATGTCTCTTGAGCCAGGTAGTGTAGCTAGATAGTTATCAACAATTTTGGTTTGAAGATTCAACTAGTTCATGAGAGTTTGGAATAAGAATTGTGGCAGTTTGGGAGAGGTAGATGAAAAGAACTTAAGGCAAAATTCATTCTGAGAAACTCACAGGAATGTTGGCATGCTTTAGAAATACTCATGGGGTCCTTAGGACAGTAATGAGCTATGTAGCTTGTCACTTCCAAAAGTACAGCTAATGAGTACGATTGATCTAGTCAGCACAAACATTAAGTGTTGGGCTCGATTTATTAAGCTCGTAAGGCCTATTGAGTTCTTGAGTTTATTTGTTCCATAAAGAAACTCATTTTTAGTTATACACATTTGTTTGCTCTTCTCTTGAATTATAAAATATAAATCTAAGAAAATAATAATTACCTAAGAAATTACATATGTGAAATAGTATAATAGCTGTAATTGAGCTACAACAAATATAATTCTTGGATAAAATAACTGTAATTGGCCACAAAAGCTATAGTCGGTGGCTACAAGAGTAGCAATCAATCATAGAGACCGTAGTTGGAGCTATAACTAAGGTAGTTAATCACAAAGGTCGTAGTTAGTTATTGCACAAATAGTAGCTAGTCACAAAGGTCATGATTGGAAGTTGTGCTATCGTCAGTGGTCACAAAGGTCGTAGTTGGTGATTACAATAGTATTAGTTGACCACAAAAATCATATTTAAAAGATGTAACAATTGTAGTTACATAGGATGTAATTGACAATTTTAATATCATAAGTTAGTAATATATGATATAGTTGGTGACTATAATATCGTTAGTTAGACATATAGACCATAGTTGGTGACTACAATAACGTCAGTTGGCCACAGACTATAGTTGCTGATAGCAATAGCGCCAGTTGGTCACATTGGTTGTAGTTAGTGCCTACAATAGCATGAGTTGGCCACAAAGACCATAGTTGGCGACTATATTAGTGTCAGTTGGTTGCATAGGCCATAGTTTGTGATTGTAATATTGTCATTTGGCCGTAAAGGCCATAGTTGGTGACTAAATTATCATTAGTTGGACACATAGGCTGTAGTTGGTGACTGCAATATTTTGAGTTGGCCACATATGCCATAATTGGTGAGCGCAATAGTGCAAGTTGGCCACATCTATCATAATTTGTGACAACAATAGTGTTAGTTGACTATATAAGCCATAGTTGGTGATTGCAATATCGTTAGTTGGCCACAAAAACTATAATTTGTGACTACAATAGTGTCAGTTAGACAAATCAGTCATAGTTGAAGTTGTAGGAGTAATAGTTTGCGACATATTCAGTAGTTGGTGATTGTAATATCGTCAATTGGCCACATGAGCCATGATTGGTGCTTACAATATTGTTAATTTGCCACACATACCACATAGGCCTCATAGGCCACATAGGTTGTAGTTTTAATTTGTAGTAGTAGTTAGTCATATAAGTTATAGTTAGTGTATGGAATGATGTTAGTTAGCCATAGTGGTCGAAACTGGAATTTATACTAATAACTTAACATATAGGTCATACTCGGGGACTGCAACAACATCAGTTGGCCACATAACATGAAGTTGGAATCTATAGTAATAGTTGGCTATATAGGCCATAGTTGGGGGTTGCAATAATGTCAGTTGGCCATAGAGGTCGTATTTGGAATATATAGTAGTAGTTGACCACATTAACCTTAATTATAGGATGCAATAACATCATTTGGCCACAAAGGCCATAGTTGGACTATAAAATAATAGTTGGTCACATAGTCCTTAATTGGGAACTACAATAATGTAATCGACCACAAAGACCAAAGTTGAAAGCTATAATAGTGGTTGGCAACATATGACGTAGTCGATGATTGGACCCATTCTCTCAAAACAGGGTTACAATTTTATGTTGTACATTTCTATGTTGTACATTTCATTTATCGGCATACAACATAAAAAAAAAAAAAATACATGTGTTAGGTAAAACCGTCATATTTTTGCTATAACAGTCATAAGCAGTGGTCTTTGGTGCCCAGTTCTCGATGATGACAAATGTTGACGGTCGATTGAAGTCAACAACAACTAGCAACAATGGATGTCGAATGTTATTGTTGAGTATTTAATACAATGTTATTCATTACGATCATGTTTGTGATAGAAAGTTAGTAAGCAGGGGTTACTAATGACGGTAAGCACAGAAAGTCAACGACGGTCAATGATGGCCGATGGCTACGGAGGCTATAAGTTATCACTGATCTCTAATTGGGTGTTATGCATTACAACTATATTTGGGAAAAAAAACATTAACAAGTAGGGGTCGCTGACGATGGTGAGCAAGGGCTGCAGGTGGTGGTTAATAGTGGTTGACAACTATAAAGACAGAAAGTTATCCTTGGGTCTTCAGTCCAAAAGTAGGCTCTGAAATTCCTTCCCCTCTCCTCTCATTCTCAAGTGAAGAGAGAGGGTCTATTCATAGCCTATGGGGTAGGGGCATTTTGGTCTTTTGGCTAACAATTTCTCCAACCAGTTGATCAAATGATCCATAATCATCCCTCTTAATTATAATTTTTGTTTAATGATTTGAGGCCCTTCATGATCTCAAAATTAAGCGAGTTTGAGCTCGTTCGATTCTTCTCATCGAGACGTTTGATTTGACTATAAATATGTCAAATTTGGAGTTCATTTGAACATTTAATTGACGATCCAAAACCTTCAAATATGTTTTAATATCTTGATCAGGGCTGTGATTAGATTCAGATTGAGCCAATTTTGATATTATCGAGTTCGTCTTATCGAGACGGTCAGTTTGACTATAAACTTGTTAAAATTGGGGATTTAGATGATCTTCAATTTGAATCTTAAATATTTTTATTTAAAAAAATCACAAGATTCATGTCGGATGATAATCATTTATTGGTGACGTATCGTGCGTATACAAGTATGTATATGAATTTGTGATTAAATTCAATATTATAATAATAAAATAAATCGTATATTGCATTTATCAATAAAAATTGATAATATTATTCTAATATAATTTTTTCATTAAATTTAATCTAAATGATAAGTGCCTGTGGTAGCAATGGTGATGATTTCGTTATAATTATGGTCATATAATCATATCAAAAGAACAAAATGATAATATTGGAAAAAAAAATCAGGTCAAAATTTTCCAGTCCAATTTCATCAAGATGATCTAGAAAAAATTATTATAAATAATCAACCCGTATCAAATTTCTATTACATTTATTTTATTAATTACATATAAATAATTTAAGATTTAATAGTCTAATGGTATTTTTATAATAAATATCTGTACGATAATTATTATGTGTCTATTTCTAATGTCATTTAAATATAATACAATTATAATAATATAATGTGTAGAAAGGTCCATTATATTTTTTAAAGTTACAACTCACATATATCTTGTACTTTTTAAAATATAGAAAATAGATATTTTCTTTTATATATATATATATATATTTAATGCTTACATTAATATTGAATTAAAAATATATTTTACATGATTAAAGCCCTTTTTGGATCCTTTGATCATTTAAATTTTTTTAGTTGATGGTTCTAATTCTTAATATGATTTCAAGTGAATAGAATATATTGCTTTAAATTTGATAAAATTAAGCTTCATGGTCATTATATTTATTTTAAGATTAGTGTATATATATATA
>NW_018164913.1:85073-88703 GCF_001263595.1 Phalaenopsis equestris
TATATATATATATATCTAAGAAGTTTATCTTAACATGTTGATTATATAAATCAGGGAGAAAAAAACTTATTATTTTTTTGTTTAAAGAAAAAAACTTCATCCATATATAGGCTGTCCCCCGGCTGCCGTTCGAGTGCCTGCATCCTCCCTCCCATTTCCCGGCAATTTGCCTCTGTTATTATCCCTTGACTCTCTGCTTGCGTTCCAAATTGCTTTTGAGGGTTTGGGAGAATGTACATCAAGGGAGGGGAGTTCGTAGGGTCGATTGAAGGAGCAAAGCTTCCTGTCGATGCGAACCTAGTTCTCACCTCCGATCCGAAGCCCCGTCTCCGGTGGACGGTGGAGCTCCATGATCGCTTCACCGATGCCGTTGCTCAGCTCGGAGGGCCTGAGAGTGAGCCTTCTGCTTCGTTCTTTGTCGGTCTTTTTTGTCTGTTGCTTAGATTTGGTTTATGCTGTTATTGCAGAAATTTTAGGGTGTTTGGATTGAAACGTAGTTGTTTTATGGTTTACTCTCAGGAATCTTGGAATTGGTTAGATTGGGCGTCTTAGATTTCGGTTCATTTGGAAATGTTATATTGTTGACATGGTTTATGCTGTTCTTTGTGAAATAAAGTCGTGCAGATGAACAGGTCGTGAATGGTGTTGTTCAGCTCGGTGACGCCATAAGTGAAATATAACACTCTTTTTCGCATAATTCCTCTGCTATTTAACATTCTGATATGCAAGAAATCTTAAATTGTTAATGAGAAGAAGAACTGAAAAGGTTAACAGAACCAGACCGCAGTTATTCAGGATTGCGGGGTTGTTTGTATAGTCTTTTTAATCTAAAATGTGGCTGGAGGATGCTAGGTTTGAAAGCTGGGTAGGAGTTTTTAGGGGCTTATAACCCTGGTAGAATTGAATCTGTACCGATATAAAGTGCCCAACTGAAGTGTGACACTTGATTTTGCTCTATGGGTATGAAAGAGTTTATCCAAGTTTTGATGCCGCCAGCTTCAAGCTTGAGTTTAGAGCTCGAGCTCAGTTTAATGAGTTCATGCTACCTCTCGGTTTAGCTTGTCTTCTTGTAATAGAGAGAAGATGAATGTAAATTTACGGAGTTTTGTGCCAATGAAGTCATCAGAAGAACGAGAATATTTGAGAGAGAAGGGATCTAAGATTTTAAATTTTTTAGAACTTCTAATTTAACTCATAAATTTTTAATTTTTAAATGTGATTTCATATTAATAATTTTAAATGATAAGACTCAAGAAGCAATAATTCAAGTTCAAGTTGACTCATGCTTAGCTCGTTTGCTTATCGAGCTCATTTTACAACTAGATTATTGGGTCGAGCTTGTGCTAGCTCATGAACCAACTTAGCTTATTTACACACACGGTTGTAATTTAATTGAGGTAGATCAAGTTTTACTTTTTTCAAGCTCATTTATTTATTTTCTTATCGAGTTTGAGTGGAACTTGAACATGATCCCAGTTTTACATTTTTTTATCAACCTTGTTTTATACTTTATTGATTTGAGGTATAATTGTGCCTAACTAATTATCTATTTGATGCTAACAATTTAAAAAAAATAAAGTAATGCTATGTGTGAATGCATTTATAAATTTTAATTGAAATTGATATAATTTACTCGTTATTTTTTAAACTTGTTCGATTAACTTCAATTATTAATAAGAAAAGTTTTAATCTATAGATCTAGCAATTTTTTGATATTTTCATTTTACTTATTCCTATAGTTGTCTACATAAAATTTAAAATGAATTAAAAAGAGAAAAAATAATAGAGGAATATACATTTAAGTTGTTGAATAAGCAATCAAGCCACATTAAATGAGCATTTTATGTGGGTTATTATCGAGTTATATAAAGGAAAGAAAAAAAAAAAGAAAAAAAAAACATGTTCGCGAGTATAAATGTTCATGGTTGTTATTGAGCTTTTAAAATTTTTTCGAACTTGATCAAATATTTGAATAAATAAGCATAAATAAGTTTTTTTAGGATTGAGCATTGTATTATTCATAGTATGCATTAGTTCGTTACAGCCATAATTACACCTCTCCTTTTCTCTTTAATAGAAGTTAATTCAACCATACTCATTTTTCTTTAGAGCTGACAACTCAGGTCTCGTTTATTGTTAACATAGTTTATATTGTGCTTGAGATGTTCGGTTTGATCAATTTATGCTAGATGTAGAGATTTATTTCCTATTATTGTCTTGATCCTTTTTAGATTTGTTTCCACTTATTTTAATTTTTAAATTTTCATACATATTTACATGAAAAATATGAACATAATTTAGAGCCAATTACTAACCCAAAATCATGTATAAAATCTTTTATTATAAAATTCATGTGATGAACGATAAAATGAACAAAAGAACATATAGATTTTATGTGAAAAATCTAATATTGGAAAAATCACTTAAAGAAGAGAAGAATGCATTATGTCAAATAAGAAATTATAAGTGGAGAGTTTTGGCTAATATAAAACCGAATAAAAGGGAAATATAAATTTTTACATGTACAAATAAATAGAGTTATTTATAAAATTTTGAAGGAACGGAAGAGTTAGTCAATAAAACAAGGGCATATTGATTATAATCTGAAAACTATTATAAGATTAGTCAAACGATTGAGGTCTTCAATCCTTGTGCTCACAATTTTTTTATGAGCCTAATGCAACCCACCGAAATCGGATCACAAATTTAGCTATCTTTTTATATTAATCCCTTCTAAGATATAAAAATATAAAAGCTATTGGATTAAGATATTATCATCAACAATAGGTTCTTTTGTCATGTCTCTCAAGAAGGCCAACAAATAACTTTGGGCTGATCCCTTGGTGGCCAGCAGTCTTCGTCAGTGTGCTGGAGCATATGCTAGGTGATCGCTGATTTATATCAGAGCTGAGAAATAGTCGTTAGGTTGCATCACATGTTTAATGACAAAGGAGTGCAGACGAGACCCATTCATTGATAAGGGCCTATGGTGGTGGTGGAGGCTGCAATTGGTGGGAGATGTTGAGGAGACTAGCTTTCATGTTTTAGACAACAATTTACTTGAGGCAGCTGAAGCTTTTTATCCTTGAGACTGATGGCCAGAGCTAGCGTCAAACAAACATCAAGTAGGTTAGTAGCAGTTGTTGATGTCAATGTTGTCAAGGTTGGATGAAGTGTAGGAGAAAGGAGCCATGGGTGAAGAAACTTGTGGTTTGGTTAGGTTAGTCATAAAGAAGAAATGAAAGGTATAAGATAAGATTTTTTAGGTAATATTACATCATTATATGATCTCATATTGATGTATATATTAAAATATTTTTTTATTGTATTCATCTCTGGAGTCGAGGAGGCTTTAAAGAAAACCAAGGGTGGAAAGTTTGTAGGATCTGATGATATCCCAATTGAAGTGTGGAAATATTTGGGAGATTTGGGAGTTTCTTGGCTTACTAAACTCTTTAATATTTTTTTAAAAACTAAAAAGATGTCTGAGGAGTGGAGGAAGAGTATTTTGATCCCCATTTTTAAGAATAAAGGGGATGCACAAGAGTGTGCAAATTATAGAGGAATTAAGTTGATGTGTCATACTTTAAAATTATGGGAGAGGGTAATTGAACATAGGTTAAGACGCAT
>NW_018164913.1:89012-116748 GCF_001263595.1 Phalaenopsis equestris
GTACCTTGGTGTATGCTTTTTGCTGATGATATCCTTCTCGTGGATAAAACGAGAGAAAATGCCCAGGAAAAACTTGAATTATGGAGGTCTACATTGGAGTCTAAAGGCCTTCGTTTAAGTAGAACTAAAACTGAATACATGAAATGTAATTTTAGAAGTAATAGCTCTAGTGACAGAAGTGTGACTTTGGGTGATCAAATTATTAAAAGGTGTGAACATTTTAGATATCTTGGGTTCGTTGTTCAAAGCGAGGGTGATAGTAGAATTCAAGTTGGTTGGTTGAAGTGGATGAATGCTTCAGGCCTTTTGTGTGATAGAAAGTACCGCTTAGACTGAAAGGAAAATTTTATAAGACGGTAGTGAGACCTGCAATGCTCTATGGCGCTGAATGTTAGCCTTTAAAAGAGAAGCATAATAATAAGTTAAGTGTTGCCGAGATGAGAATGACTAGTTGGATGAGTGGCTTTACACTTAGAGACAAAATGCGAAATGAATATATTCGTGATAGGGTTGGTGTAGCTCCTGTGACGGACAAAATTAGAGAAAGTCATCTTTGATGGTTTGGTCACATTAAACGTTGACCATCTGATGATCCGATTAGGAGAATAGATGTTTTAGATTCGACTTATGTTAAGAAAGGCAGATGTAGACCTAGGAAGACTTGGGCTTATTGTATTAAAAATGATTTTAATTTACTAGATCTAAATGAAAATATTCACTAAATAGGATGCAATGGAGAAAAAGGATTCATGTAGACGACCTCACGTAGTGGGATTAAGGCTTTGTTGTTGTTGTTGTATTCATCTTTGGAGTAGTGTAAAGGTATCTCTTTGCCGTGAACATAAGCGAGCATGGTTGAGTCATGTGAATCTTCTTGTCCCTTTGTTTTATGGTATTTTACACATGCTATTTATTGCTTTTGCACAATTTCTTTTCCCCAATAGATGATCTGGAGTGTGACTCAGCAACCTGAAGTTCTTTTGCTAGTTTCCATTTAATTGTTTCTTTTTTCATCAGCCAGTCTTCTCATTAAGGTGATTAGATCTGCATGAATTCTTCGGTTTTATCAGAGTGTTTTCTTTTTCTGTAATCCATAATGAAAGAACTTTACGGCAAGTTTCAGAGGCATCAATGAAAATTGTGTTCCTGTTAAGGCATTTGTTTCATGCAGTCAATGCTTTTAATCGGCATTCAACTCCTTTTACATCCAATGCACAAAATTAAGATAATTTTTTGTTCCTTTTAACGTGCTCATGCTTCTATATGATGCCTCAGTTTTCTTTCTTTTTTAATTCCTTAAATTTGCAGAAGCAACACCGAAGACCATAATGAGGTTGATGAACATAAAAGGCCTCACACTTTATCATTTAAAGAGCCATCTTCAGGTTGTTCCTGGACTAGGCATTGAGTATGCTCTTCCTATTTGAAGAAATCATATGAAAGAGATGAACCCATTTGAGTCTGTTAAAGTGCTTAAACTTCCATACATTCTCATAACAGCTATCTTTGCTTATGCAATAAAAATATTTTTAACTTAAATGACATTTTTATGATAGAATGGATATTGAAGTGTTTAAATCTGTTTTTTCGGATTCATTACTTCATATTATGAAATGGTTGCTACAAGCTAATGCCGTTTATTTATTTATTTATTTTTTTGCAGAAATACAGAATGGGGAAGCAATCATTAAAAGAACTTGAAAACACTAATGATGGTCTCTCTCTCTCTCTCTACGCTCACACACACACATATCTATCTTTCTATCTATCTCTCTCTCTCTCTCTACATACATGCATGCATATATATATATATATATATATATCTCTTTAACACAAACACAGAGCATTTATGTTTCCACTGCCCGTGTGTGTGCGTTAGCATAAGTTTTCTTCCATTTGTATATGACAAACCATAGAATGGGCAACTAATTGATGCATTTTGGAATGATAAATGAACAGTTATTTATAATGCATATGTTATAATATGATTATTTTTTAGTACTCCCATGGTTTAGGTGGTCCTGCCAACGCTAGTGCTTCCAATGGTACTCACATGGGACTACATTCAAAACTAGCGATTTTTATATGCTGCTTATTAGCAGATGTCCGGATATCTTAGCTAATTAGTATTTGAAGCGAAGTGCTTTTTATGCAAATCGCGGTAAATTTTCATATTCAGTTTTTTTTTGTTGTTGTCGTTCATACTTTTAGGGTATTCTTTTTGGTTATTTTGGACTAGAAGAACTGCACCTTCAGGGCTCGTTGAATTTTTAAAGAGAAAGTATGAACCTATATTCCAGGAAAGAAAGAAAAAACTTGTATTTTGTTTTTCATGTTAGGAAGATTAAGGATATAGACCATGTGTGCAACATGATATAGATTAATCACTTCATGGAGAACAAGTATATTATGCATGGATATGTATTGAGTGTAAAAATATGTTTGCAAGTCATAATCAATGGCGGAACCAAAATGCCAGGGAAAATAAAAAATCAGCTAAAAAAATCAAAGTAAAAATTTTACTTTTTCTCAGATAATATAAATAATTAAATAAGATGAAATAAAAAAAAATATCTAAGATTAACACATAAAATTTAAAAAATACCTCTTTTAATGTAGTCATTATGATTATGCATCTTAAATTAAGACCAACACTTTATGAAGATATTTATTCCGGTCTTTTTTCATTCAGCCTCTGGTGTTTTGGAAAGCCGTGGGAGCAAGACCTCTACAGCATCTACCCAAGTAACTCAAGAATTTAATGAGTAAGCTCACTTAGTGTATTTTTTTAATCATTTTTTTAATGCATTTTTCTATCAAAAGCAAATTATATGTAATTTCACGTGCAGTGGGTGTAATGAGGCCATGAGAGTCCAAATGGAACTTCAAAGAAGGCTTCATGAACAATTGGAGGTTAGTTGCCTCAGTTGTGAAGATGACCATTCATTTGTTGGTAAACTTAGGAATATCTAAACCACATTACATCTCTAAATCAACTTTCGTTATATACAACTAAAACAAATGTATTTATAATGAAGAATGATTGATATGCAAGGATTTTAAAAGCCAACCACATTCTGTAGCTGCTATTACGATATCATCTCCAAATTTCTGCCCTCGGAAAACTTATCTTCAATTTTTATTCTCCCACACTATCAATATAATAGTTTTGAATTACTTCATAGTTATACCATAATCTCTCTTAGTATTTTCATTTTGGCCTTGCTCAAGTAAGTTGCTAGTTTTTTTTTTTTTTTTTTTTGGCACTCTCAGTTCTATTTGTAGCATAGGTGGTTATATCATCATTTGATTAACTTTTCCTTAAAATTTTGCGATATTTTCATTTTACAGACTAGATAAGAAGCACTTCTCTGTTTAAGCATCCATTATCAACTTAAAAATCACAACCTTATTTATGTTCTTTTTTTTCTACAAGATTTACATACATACCATTCAATTCCTATGTATTTACAAATCTAACGGCCAAACGTCAATTTTTAATATGGTGGTATTTTTGATTTGATATGAAAGATTTGGGTATAAATGTAAGAAATTAAAGTTTAATTAACCTTAATCTTTTCTGTAGCTATTATTTGACCATTCATCGCTATTGAACTTCCAAATGCAAAGCCACTTTGCCACCTAAGGGACGAATCCCTAATAACTCTTAAGGACGGGAACACTCAAAAAATAAATCAGTAAATTAATAAGAGCAAGTTACATGTTAAGTTCACAACTATTCTTATAACATTTACTAGCTCGACAGATAACTTGTGCCATGCAAGCGCAGTATTAACAAAATTTCAGTGCCAGCAGCCAATGTGTTGGAGACTTGCGCCTTCATCTCATTTAACAAATATCACGCTTGCACCAGTATTGGGTTTTTTTAGAGAGCAGTAATAATTAATAATTTCTGCAGTTTCTGATGATTCCTTAAATGTGGTTGCACTGCTTAAAATAGTATGGAGATAACGTGAGACAGATGATAGGATGTTCAAATTTCTAATAAATTGCTTTGAGAGAGTTTGAAAAATCGTGGAGTTGTTCGCCAAGGTTAAAATTTATGTAAACATTGCAATGTTTTAAATGTTTTTATTGTTTCAAATTTCATAGCATTTTAGTTTTTTAAGCTTAGAGTTAGTCATCAGATTGTCTTTCTACTTTGAAATGCTTATATTAGATTGTTTTAAGGTCTTGTCTATATTAATCACTCACAAATAAAGCAATATTCATATACAAACTATAAATTATCCTTCATTCAATCTACAGTTTTGTGAGATATATCGAAGTGATTCATTGGAAACATGAACATCCTATAATCTGTCTCACTACAGTTTTTCTAGATATATCGAAGTGATTCATTGGAAACATGAACATCCTATAATTTGTCTCAAACTCTCCTAATATCATTTTAGATTTTCTAACTAAAAAAACACCGCAAAAATCTACCAAAATTAGTGATGCTTTATGAAATATTGATGCACCTGTAGCCACGTTTTCTACACATGGCCACAGATATCCATCTGAGTGGGCAACTTGCACTTGTGTGATAATAAGAATTTTTGGGGCATTTACTTACATACCACCCAATTCCTATGTATTTATATATCTAATGTCTAAAATTTGATGTTTACATTTATATCATCCAAATCTTTCGTATCGGATAAAAATTACCACTATCTCTAACTTTTAAAAAGTGAAACACCTGTCCTCAAGATTTGTACCTTCACCTGTATCAGTTTCATTGTCTCGTACCATGATGTGGCTCACCCTCGACATCAATCTTTGTAGATTCCAACGAAAATTGAACATAGCTCCAGTTTCTCAATAGTGACCACCTTCATCAACATATATGCAGGATTTTGAGCTGTGTATATTCTCCAAGAACAACTACTCGTCTTTTATAAGAGAGCATATAAAGTAATACCTTAACTGAATTTTGTCTTGACATGAAGAACAACATTCTTAGCAAGACAAATTGCATTTATACTATCACTATGAAGCTTTCCAATTCATTGCTCCTTGCCCAATTATGCTATAAAGCTCTATAGCCAAATTATCTCATTTCTAGTCTAGGTGATAACAATGTATACGACCTCTGTAGTTGAAAGTGCAACAATCTTCTGCAGTTTGGAAACCCAACTTATTGCCGTGTTTCCCAAAGTAAAGATATGCCATGTTGTACTTCTACCATCCAAATTTTCTGTGAGATTTCTATAAATCCCTATAGACTGATCCTTGTACTTCCATAGCAAAGTGTCATGTTTACTGTTTCTTTGAAATACCTGAGATTTCGCTTCATCGTCTCTCAATGATGCCTACTTGGATTTCCCATGTATCTGTTGGTCACTCACATTGCATATGCAATATCCGGTCTAATACAAATCATAACTATATCAAACTCTTAACTGTTGAAGCATATGAAGTTCTCCCGATATGTACATGCTTTGCTTCAGATTTAGGTGATAACTCTTTAGATAGCTTGAAGTGACTATCTATGGGGGTGCAAACTGGCTTTGCCTTACTAATATTAAACTTCTGTAGAATCTTCTCAACATACTCTACTTGAGATAACTTCAGTTTACCTATATTCTTGCCCCTATTGATTCTCATATCGAGATTTTTTTTTTGTTGGATCTAAATTTTGCATCTCAAACTCACTTGATAATCATTTTTTTTTAGTCCTTGATTTTCTTCATATCTGCATCTACAATCAGCATGTCATCCAAATATAAAAGGAGCAAGTTATATTGATTACTGAAGTGTTTGATGAAGCAACAATAATCTGTCTGACACTTCATGTAGCCACTGTCTTGACATTAATTTGTCAAAACTCTTGTACCACTTTCTCGCGGTGTGCTTCAAGCCATAAAGGCTCTTCATCAACCTGCAGTCAAATTTCTTTCGCCGTAATCTCATAAGCCTAAGGTTGCACCATATATAATTCCTCATCCAGATCTCCATGTAACAAATCTATTTTTACATCCACTTGCTCTTGATGTAGATCTTCTTCTACTACTATACTCAACACAACTCTATCTGTTATCGCTTTTACCATCGGAGAAAAAATCTCCATGTAGTCCACACTTGTTGAAACCCTTTCACAACAAGCTGGCTTGTAATGTCTGCTACAATTTAACTCTTCTTTCAACATGTAGACCCACTTATTGTATAGTATTTTTTTGTCATCTAGTAATACCGTCAAATCTCATGTCCTATTTCACCCCGAAGATTGCATTTCATCATCTATGGCAAACTCCCACTCTGTTGAATCCTCAATTTGAGTGGCCTTCTCAAAGCACTCTAGTTCACCACTATTAGTTAGCAATAAATAATGTAATGAAAGAAAATACATGTATGTCGGCCATGTCACTCTGTTGGGCCTCTTAACTTCAAGAGCCAATGACTGAGGAATTTTGTGTGCTTCATCTAGTTGAGCACTTCTTTCTCTTTCCTTCTGATCGTCACTATCTTTTATTGCAACATATTTGAATACTTAATAAGTGATTGATGGAAAATTCCGAGTTTTGCTCGTGTCCTTGTATATCTTCATTTCATTGAAAGTGACGTCCCCGCTCCTGTTAATTTTTTGTCCTATAACTTGTTCCCCAACTCATTTAAGCCATTCTCAATGAATGCACATTTGACAAATTTCGAGTCTAGCTTACTCTTAGATCTTAAATCAACATAAGTAAATGCATAACATTCAAATACTTTTAGATGAGATAGATTTTCCTTCTTGTCACTTTAAGCTTCTTCAAGTATGCTTTCCTTCAAAAAATATTGATGAACTGCACTTAATCAAATAAACAACAATAATCATTTTTCGGCCCAGAACTATTTTGGCAAGCATACATGCAACCTTATGCTTCTATCAGACTATCAAGCTTCGTGATTATTTTATTTATTTGCTCAACTACTATCAGACTATCAAGCTTCTATCAGACTATCAAGCTTCGTGTTCTTAGAACATTGAACTCATGCCTGGTCCTCTCTGCATCACAAAAATTTCTAAACTTTTTTTATCACAATACTCTTCTCAATTATCTAATTTGACACACTTCAATTTCAAGCATATCTCATTTCCTACCGCATCCTTAAACTTCTTAAACACTTTAAATACTTAGGATTTTTGTTTTGGGAAGTAAACTTTTACCTTTATGGTGTGATCATTTATAAAAGTGACAAAATAACGAGATCCCCCTATAGACTGAAATGGAATTGGATACCATGCATTAGTATGTACTAACTCTAGTTTTTTTAACTTCACAATTGACCCACATTTAGAGAAAGAAGCTTTCTTCTGCTTGTTATATAGACAGTCTTCACATAAATCCAAATATGATAATTTCAATTCCTGAAGTTTTCTTTTAGAAAGTAGGGACTTCATATCGTTTTTACTCATATGACCTAGTCTACAGTGTCAGAGACTTGCATCAATCTTGGTTCTAGCCACAAGAATGAATTTGCTATCTTATTGATCAGGTAAAGAGTGCCTTCAGTGTTGCCTCAGCCATTACCATTGCCCTCATTGGTCAACTTATACGAATCACTTGTGAAGGTAGTCACGAGCCGTGACTTTACCAGCTGGCTCATCGAGATCATATTTCTCTTCAGGCTTGGAACATATCTAACTCTATTAAGCTTCTAGACTGTTCTATTTGGTAACTCGTTATTCACATCACTCTTTCTCATGATATTTTAGGCTTTGTTGTCTCCCAACTAAACCTTCCCTAAATTACTCTGAGTGTAATTTTTGAATACCTCTTTTAGGGCATGTGTGAAAAGAGACTTAAATTTACTTTCCAAAATTTAGTGTTGATTAGGGATAAAATCAGGGAGTCACATTGGATTTCATCTAAGGAGATATTTGTAGAGATTCCTTGCCTCCACCATCGGCCTTCTTTCGATCCTTGGAGTCATTCTTGAAATGTTATTTCTTTTCACAGTTCCATCATTGTCCCGTGTCATTTCCTCTATTTGATTTGTACTTTCCTCTTCTAGACTTGATTCTATCTCTGCTTGTATTCATGTCCAGTTTCTTTTCCCTATTTTCAACACTCAATACATAAACTAATGATTCACTATTCGTTGCCTTTTTGTATACTTCTTCATTCAGCATTCACCCTACGATGTCATCGAAGTTCAATTTCATATTCCTTGAAGAATTACTTACCGTCGTGATCAATCCGTCCAAATTGTCCAGCAATGAAGTTAGAATTAACAATGTCCTAACTTTATCATCAAATAAGATCCCCACATAATACATCTGGCTCATTATAATATTTAACCTGTTCAAATTTTCTGTCACAGAACTGTCTTTCACAATCTTCTTGTTGAATAACAATCTCTTCATCAAAAAACAATATTAGAAGCAAAAGGCTTTCCATACATCATTGTCAGTGCTGCCAGAGATCTAGCTTGGTTTTCTCGTTCATTATATTGAAAGCAACAGACGAAGAAAGTGACGAACGGATCAAACCTAGGGTCGTTTGATCCAACTCTTTCCATTCCTCCATGATCATCTATTCATGCTCCTTGGTGATTTTTTGTAGTTGCAAATACAATTTTATACAACATATCCTCACTTGCATCCTCCAGAACGCAAAGTTTAACCTATTGAACTTTTTCAGTTTGCACCTCACTTCGTCTGCCACTGTTCCCAATAGAATCAAAGAAATCTCGTCCTGTACCACTGGTTGGGATGGATTATGAGCACTTAGGGCTTTGATTGGATCACAATTAAAACCACATTGTGGAATTGGAGCACACAAATTTTAGAAATCTGGAACAAAATAAATCGAACAGATGCTCAACAAAGTAATTTAAGAAAAGTACACAAGGAATTATGTGAAAAAATTCGAGAACGGGAAAAAATCATGGAGTCTGGCCGCAATAAGTTTTCACTATGAAGAATAAAATATGTACAGAGATACACAATTAGATCAATTCCCTTTAAATACAAGAACGTATAGAACTACGCTTTAAACCTTCCTCTCGATCTCACATGAGAAAGCCCTTGCAAAAATCCTCCTTCTCAACTCTTTTCTATTTCACGAATCCTTGTCAAGAAACCCCGCACGTGAGAGAAAGAAGTTCTTCGTCACTCCAATCGCGACTTAAGAATCATAACAAAAAAAAACTTTCCCAGTGGTGTGACGATGCCCAGAACCGCCGTAATTATTTTGTGTGCTCGAGAAGGAAGCGAAGGATCTGAGACAGCCCAGGGTAGCTACGCCGATCCCAGCATGGTTACATCATCCTGGATCGACATAGCTATGCCAAATAAACTTATTACGCTGCACATAAACTCCTGCTTGCTGCCATGTCCTCCCGAGTACTTCTTTAGGCTCTATTCTACAACAAATTGGTGCAAATAAATGCCCTTGAGCTGTTCCCATCCTAACACTATCAGGGATTCATTCCTTCCTAAAAGTTATCCTTCTATACGTTATTAGCCTTTTGGATTTTTTTTTGGCAAGGTCATCAAAACATTATTCCTCCAAATCCAATAGCTTTCACTTTCCAAATTTTTCTCACAAATGTTCATGATATGTGTAACACATTAACTGCCATGAAACTCAAACACACCATAGCTTCATCTCTATTAAGCTTCATCCAGGTCCAGAAAAGTCTTCAACTAAGGATAGAAGCTCAGGAGAAATACCTCCAATCCTTTCTGGACAGAGCCTGCAATGCTCTCGTCGATCCGAATCTAACCGAAATCGGCTTCGATGCAATCAAACAACAATTCACAGAACTTTCAAACAGAAATATCAATGGTGGCATCAAATATGAGCCCGTTAAGCTTCCATCCCTGTCTGAAAATGCCAGAGTTTTCGCAGAAGATAAGCCATGGGCAGGACTTGAACAGATAACGGAACACTCAGTTGATAGCTGTCTTACTTCTGCCGGCAGTCCATCTGCTTTTTGCTCGAAGCTATCTTTGAAGAAAAGACTTCACCCTATGCTTTGTAATGGCAATTTGGAAGTTGGTGTCGCTGTTCATGAAGATGACCTTTGGATGTGTTCTATTTAAAGAGGTAGATGTAATTTTTCCTAAAGTTTGTGTTTGTATTTTATTTTAGCTTTTTTGTTTTTTTGCCATTTTTAGAGTAGCTTGGCAGGTTCCTGGCTTCCATGACTGCCTTTAGTGACATCAAGACATGTTAGCTTTATTATTCCAGATTTTTTAGCATAATGTAGTTAGACCCTGGAGAGCTAGTATACAATCTTGTGAACATTTTTATTTTTGAAGATTTACATATATATCACTCAATTCCTATGTATCCATATATCTATCACGTAAATTGTAATGTTTACATACATACCACTTTAACTTTTAAAAAGTTATAATGGCGGTAGTTTTGATGTGATAGGAAAGATTTGGGTGACATGTATTTAAATGCCCCATTTTTTTTTCCCAAAATTCCATGAATTGTTTATTATTGTAATGTTTTGTTTAAACTTATAGTTAATTCAATATGCTACAATGAGTAAAAATGTGTCATGAAGACAAATTGTTGAAGTGCTCTTTTGATGGAAAAAGCTCACCTTAACTATTTTGAGAGGACTTTGATTCTTGTTTGTAATAAGTTACAAATAGAGAAAAATTCAAGCTTGTAGCTACTTGTTTTGCCTTGGTAATATAACAAAGATAATATTTCTTTAGAATGAACCATCATTGTTGGCTTTCTAGCTAGTATTCTGCATGCTTTATGATAGGTAATGAAATGGAATTATTTTAACTTATCTCTCTCTCTCTCTCTCTCTCTCTATATATATATATATGTATGTATATTTATGTATCCTTTAATTTATATATTTTTACATGTTGACAAAGTCTTAATTTGCAATATGCTTAAGTGTATTTTATTTTAATATTTTTTAAATAAGCCAGCTCATGAGCTGAAAGTAGAGGGGGCTGGCTTCAGCTTGACTACTTGGCTCATCAGCCTGAGCAATCTAACATGTCTAATTATACTCCTACAGATTTATGTTAAAGTTGTGTTTTTCAACAAATATTTTAGCAAATAGAGGTTTTGAGAGAGAGAGAGAGAGAGAGAGAGAGAGATCAAAACTTATATATCAAATAAGTGAAAATTGTTTCTAGGCATTTTCTCTTTGCTTTATTGTTATTATTATTTTTTTTCCAGTCGTGCAACACAACTATCTGCTCCTCGATGACCTTTCTTCACCATTGCCTTGCTCACAAGAAGCAGAAGTTCTCCTCTTATCTCTCAAGTTCATCGTAATCAGCTTGCCTTCTTCGTCCATGTTTTGGTAAAGGTGTCTTGTTATGTCCACATCTATTTCATTTAGGTCACATGCCTTATATGCTCTTTTGTCTTCATCATTTGTTGGTCAAGTTATCCTTTTCCCTTATCCCCTTGTGATTGCCCATTTGATCATGGCATCCGTTTCTTTGTTCACAATAGGATGCTACCTCTTTTATCCTCACTTGATTTCTTTCATTTAACTTGTATCTCTTTCTAGAATTTCAACTTTTTTTGTTCTTATTTACCCTGGCACCTTTTATACCAGTTGCATTTCATTTACATTTTTTATGTTATTGGCGGATTGTCAATTGTGATTCTTTTATACCAGTTGCATTTCATTTACATTTTTTATTTTTATTGAAGGACTACCAATTGTGATGTAATTTGAATAGGATTTTGTAAAACTTGAGTGTCACAAACCCTGGTCTGGAAAGCTTTACACCCCGATAGCATATGACATGATGAAATAAATTGAACTTGTTTTATATTTATAAAAGGAAAGATTATGCATGGGAAAAGAAAAAATAAATTTTATCTCATTTCATAAATAAGAGTTTAACAACTGAAGAAAATAAAACAATAACCGAAAATAAATTGAAATAGAAATTGACAACTTCCAAAACACCCCCTCAAAAAAATGCAACAACTAATGCAAATACTAATATATATATATATATATATGAATGCTCCTTAAAGGATGGTCAACTAAATGCCTCGGCGGAACCTTTTAAAAAATATCATCAAATGAGTTGAACAAATCAAACTCAGTAAATAACCACGATTTATTAAAATATAAATGACAATAAGCTGTATATGTAATATATTTAACAAAACAAGACAATATTCTACATATGCTAATAAAATTTGCAGGGCTTATTATTGACATAATAATATTAACAATTAAATGATAACAAAGCATAACAATATAACTTAAAATTTGTCCACCAATATTTATACATGATTATGAATTTTAACTCAATGCTATACACAAAAATTAAATATTGAAATCAAGACACATAAGTAAACAAAAATCTATACACCAATTAAGCAAGACTAATTACTCATTGAACTTATTATAAACAATAAGTAAAATTTAATGCTACTATACTAACAGACTTGAATGGTATGACTGACAAACCTACAATTACCTATGAATCTAATAAAAATAATAAGGATAACACCCCCATCATCTCCCTTAATAAATAAATAATAACTAATAACAAATAATAAGGAATCTAATATTAATTCTTTGGTCTAATTAATAAATTAACAAAACAAACTAATTATATTAAATAATTTAAATGTATGCACATAATTATTATAAGAATGTAATAAGAAATAAAAAAATAGGAGGAGAAAAATGTACTATCATAAATAATAAGAAAAACATACCAAAAGATATAATTGGCAGGCTTGGAAAATGAAAGAGAGAATATCTAATACGCTAAGTTTTGGTCAAAAGAAAACAACAAAGAGGCTTGTCTAGAACCTTTAGAGGAGGAAGAGGCAAAGAAGGGGAGAGGGAGAGAGAAACGACTCTGTGGGGATCAACAACAATAGGTGGAGGCGAGCGAGAAGAGGGAGATACCCTAATCCTTTGGCCACATATTGGAAGCAATGGTGTCGAATGTGACAGAAGAAAAAAAGGGAAAGAAATATCATAGGAAATAGAGCGTGGCCAGTTCATTCTAGAAGGAAAGATAGGGCAAGTAGAAAAATGAAAGAAGATTGCCCTCAAATCTGGAAGGTGTCAAGACCCAATCGAATAAGGAAGGTGGTGATGATAGCATGATTGTAGAAAAAGAAAGAAAAAGACAATATTTTGGTTTTTATATGGAGAGGATTAAAATGTAAAATTGTTTTGCGTGACAATTAGCAATGGGTTGTTGGGCGACAAGTAGGATTTAATTTAACTAGGATTTAGTAAATCCATTAAATTTGAATGTACTAAATTCTAAAAGATTAAAATATTAAAAATTCTTTGGTATAATAAATATTAAATCTGATTAAATTTTATGAAACAGTTTGTAATTTATTTTCAAGATTTAATTTTGTTACCTGAAATATAAATTTAATATTTTATTTCAAGCATATAATTATTAAATATAATTAAATTAAGTCTATTTTAGTTTTCTAATTATACTAATTATAGATTAATTATTTACTATGCTTCTTATTCATTGTAATAAATGTTTTTGTTAAACTAATTATTTATTAATTATTTTTTTAACATTCACCAATTAATCATTAAATAATTATTTATTAAACTGATTAATCACCAATTAATCAATCAGAACTTTGTTAAATTAATTAACTATTAAATTGGATTTAACTTTTAACATATAAATCTGCATAATTATATATAGAATGACAGTATATTTTATTATTTATTACTTATTAATTAATTAAATTAATTGCAATTAACTTAAAAAGTTTTTTATTAAATCCGGAAATCATCCCCTTTCCCTCTCGTCTGCCGGATACGGTCACCAACTTCTCTTCCCCCTCACCTGGTTTCGCCCAAAGGGCCGAAACGAAGCCTACCTCCATCGCGGGAAACCTTTGCGCTACCGTCCAATCGGAGCTAGTTGGGAACTCAACAACGGGCTCCGCTAAAACTCCCATCTTTCTCCCCCTTTCCGCTCCGCTCCTACCGGAAACCATTGTGGAAGGTAACCATCGCCTTTCTCCCCATTTCTACCCCTCCCTGCCCCTCTTCTTTATCGGTTAAATCTGCCTTCCAAGTTGATTTACTCAATCCGGGAGTAAGACAAAAGGGAGAAGAAACGAGATTTAAAGTTGTCATTTTTGGCGTTTGGCAGGATTTAGGTTAAATCCTGCTACCATGCAGACCCTAAAACTTGCTTAATGTTGATAAGCTCTTTTTTTGGGCTATTCGTTTCAGGATTTAAGATTTGTGTGAGCGAGAAATCCGTAAATGCCAAAGTTATTTTTGGCACGATTTATGTTAAGCTAATTCTGGCTTAAATCCTGCCTAAAATGTTTGGATACGAAGCAGTCCTAATGGCTCCCCAGTACAATGGCATTTGATGCCGAAGGTGTTGTCATTTTAATTAAACTGTTAAGAAAGAAAGTCATTCCACATTTTATAGCTAATTTATCGTTTATGCTCCATGTGTTACTCAGCGATTATAAAGTTTAAGCTTTCTGGGGTCTTGTGTCGGGTGGGGGCTTTGGGGACTTAATTATTGCTCAAAACTCAAGTTGATGCTTCTTTTATGCAGTTTCAGAGCTTGTTTTTGTTATGAAAAAGAAGGAAGATTAAGATGACGCACTTTGACTGTGAATTTAAGGATAGTGCTGTGCTATTACTTCATAGGCAGTGCATCCTGGCTAGGTTTGTAAATTTTTTTGAAGATTTACATGCATCAACTTAATTCATATGTATTTCCATATCTAGTACCTAAAATTCAGTTTTGACATATATGTCATCTTATCTATGCATGAAAAGGTGTATTTCACTTTTTAAAAGTTAAAATAGTGGTATTTTTTCAGTGATATGAAAGATTTGAGTGGTATAATTGTTGAAAGTAAAGTGTAGGTGTTAGATATGTAAATACATAGGAATTGGGTGATATGTATGTAAATGCCCCGCCTATTATTACTATTATTTTTTTTTTGAAGATTTACATACATACCACTCGATTTCTATGTATTTACACACATACCACTCGTTTCCTATGTATTTACATATTTAGCACCTTACATTCAATTTTTTACGTATACACCACCTTATCTATGCTTGAAAAGGTGTATTTCACTTTTTAAAAGTAAAAAATACTGGTATTTGACGCGATATGAAAAATTGGGGTGCTCAAAATGTAAACAATAAAATTTGTGCTAAATATGCAAATCTATAGGAATTGGTTGGTCTATATGTAACCCCCCCTTTTTTGTGTGAGCTTGTGCGTGTTAAACTGGTTGAATCACGCAGTCGTGATTTTCATGACTTGTTTGTACAAACTCTGTATGAAAAAGCCCAATTTTGACACATCTCAAAACAATTTATTGATTGCTCTACCTGATATTCATAGCATAAAAAAAAACATTTACAGGGAAAGAAAATAGATGTCAGTTTCTTTGACTTTACAATGCTTCCTCAGTGCAAGAAAAGAAGAATGTATAATCGAGATGCTCAGCCTTTCTTACCCATTATACTTTCTTCTGAGTATTTTTTGGAGCCATCAGTTGCTGAATTGGCTTCCAGAGAGTATATTGATCCTGGTTACTGCAGCAGAGTCCCAAATTTTGTGATTGGAAGAGTAGGTTTTGGCTCCATTAAATTTCTTGATAATACTGATGTCAGATGGTTGAACTTGGAGAAGATTGTAAAGCTTGATAGACATTCCGTAACAGTGTACGAAAATGAGAGCGAAAAACCGCCAATTGGTGAAGGACTTAACAAAGCTGCTGAAGTAACACTAATCCTTAAATTGAACTTAGCTGATTCAGATGGTTTAGAATATACTAAAATCACAGCCAAGTTGAGAAAATGTGCAGATATACAGGGGGCCAAGTTTATTTCATTCAATCAATCGAGTGGGGAGTGGAAGTTTCTTGTTCACCATTTTAGCAGATTTGGATTGGGACAGGATGAGGATGATGACGATGTGATTATGGATGATGTTTTGGTTCAACCTATTGCTGAAGATCATGAAGGTCCTTCTTGTGAAATTGTGCTATCTCATTCTCTTCCTGCTCATCTCGGGCTTGATCCTAGAAGGATGCATGAATTGAGGATGTTGATGTTTGCAGAAGAGGAGGATAAACGTATTGACGGTTCATTTCCATCAGATAAAAGAAATTTTGGCCAGGAAATCTTGAAAGAAGGTCGTAATAGGATTAGTTCTTCCCCTTTGAAGAAATCACCAGTGCCATTACTTGAGTACAATAAAAGTAATTCTGACTTAAGCCCATCTAGAGGGATTCTTATGACAGGTCAGAACAAGGGATTGCCACTCAGGGTAAAAAGGGCTGAAGGCTTCAGGCTAGATGGAAAGCATGCCACTCCTTTGTCTGGAGGATTTTCTAGTAATGTTGTTGATGCTGCTCTGTTTATGGGTAAATCTTTCAGAGTTGGATGGGGACCAAATGGCATACTTGTCCATACTGGTACCCCAGTTGGGAAAACTGGATCTGGATTGTCTTCTATTATTCATGTGGAAAAAATTGCTATAGACAAAACTGTGAGGGATGAGCAGAATAAAGTCAGCGAAGAACTAGTTGATTTCTGCTTTTCTTTCCCATTAAAATTGCACAAATCATTGGACCACAAAACTATGGAAATCAAGGTTGGCTCTTCCTTGCTAAAACTTCAGAAAATTATATCAAATCGTTCAATGCTTCCAGATATTTGCAGGGAATATATTAGCATCATTGAAAAGCAAATTGAAGTGCCTGGCTTGCCTGCATCCACTCGTGTCCTTTTGATGCATCAAGTGACAGTATGGGAACTCATAAAAGTTTTGTTCTCAGAAAGGGAGACTAATGAAAATTTTAGATCTTCCGTAGACGATGTTGTTGAGGAAATGGTGCTTGATAAGAAGGATGGATCTCTTAATATTGATCCTGAGGCAAACCCGTTACTACGTAGAGCTGAATTCAGCTATTGGTTGCGAGATAGTGTTTGCCACCGCGTGCAAGAAGATGTCAGCTGTTTGAATGATTCAAACTATTTAGAAAACATTCTTGTATTTTTAACTGGAAGGCAGGTTGATGCAGCAGTAGAACTTGCTGCTTCTGAAGGAGATGTTGGCCTGGCTATTTTGTTGAGCCAGACTGGTGGATCAATGGTTAATAGGGCTGATATGGCTCAGCAATTAGATATATGGAAAGATAATGGAATGGACTTTAGTTATATTGAGAAAGAGAGGTTGAAGTTATATGAATTACTCGCTGGAAACATTCAAGGTTCGCTGCAGGATTGGTCTGTTGACTGGAAAAGGCACCTAGGAATGGTTATGTGGTATCAGTTACCACCTGATACTCAACTTCCTGTGATTATTAATGCCTATGAACAACTCCTCAGTAAAGGAAGAGCTCCTCACCCTGTTCCAGTTTATATCGATGAGGGTCCTCTTATTGATGGAGTGGAGTGGAACGTTGGTGACCGTTATGATATATCATATTATCTCATGCTTCTTTATGCCAATGCAGAAAAGGCTTTTGGTCTTCTAAAAGTTATGTTTAGTGCCTTCTCTTCCACATTTGATCCACTTGATTGCCACATGATTTGGCATCAGCGTGCCGTATTAGAGTCAATAGGTGCTTTCAGTTCGAAGGATCTTCAAGTTGTTGATATAAGTTTTGTTTCACAGCTGCTATGTTTAGGACTATGTCATTGGGCAATTTATGTTGTCATCCAGATGCCTTGTTGTGAAAAGTTCCCATATTTGCAGGCCAATCTTATCAAGGAAATTTTATTACAGTATTGTGAGACCTGGAGTATGAGTGAAGAACAACACAAGTTTATTGTAGAGCTTGGTGTGCCATCAACGTGGATGCATGAGGCTTTGGTAGGTTTAGCTGTTATTTTTATTGGTTGTTTTCACAATTTTATGCCTTCAATTTTTGTAGTGTTTTTGTTCTAATACATGCAAATGTTATTTATGTTACTTTTTTTCACTTTTTATATTTATTTTCTCTTGCTGTTCGAGTTGGAATTCAAACATTGTTATTCATTTTTTATTGCTTCAGTAATGGATAGCTCAATGCTATTGTTGCAGGCAACTTACAATGAATATTACAGGAATCTTCCAGCTGCCCTTGAACACTATCTAAAATGTTCTAAGTGGGAAAAAGCTCATTCGATCTTCATGACAGAAGTGGCCCATTCATTGTACCTCTCTTGTAAGTATGTCATGCAGTGCTTGTTGTTTCGTTAAAATTGTAATTGCCAATTTGATAATGAAACCTCTATTGGTGTCCTTTTTTTTTTTTCTATTTCGTCAGAACTATCACTAGAGATGTGATTTGAGTGCTTAAATTCCAAGGCTAACCAAGAAGAGGCAACAGTTTTGCAGTGTTCGGAAATTTTCACAATGTTTAAGCTAATAAATCAGTATAAAATGCTTTTCTTACTCGTGCATATTTCTAATTCCAATCAATTGATTGTTTTATTTGTTGAATGAGGAATGTAGACTAAAAGGAATAGAAATATAGTGTATTTGAATCATTTTACAGTTGTTTGGTTAGGTGTAAAATAAATGTATGAGATTGTTTTCTTTGTGTTTGGTTTGGAGTAGAATGAAATCAGTATAAAACCCTGTTGTGGCTGGCGACGATGACGGCGACGACAATAGTCTGTGTTCGAGGTAGCAGTAGCTTCTGTGGTGTATTTAACGAATCAGTCAGTTTCCATATACATTTAATTTGAACTAATGAGTGAATTTTGAATTCTCCAAAATTTTCTATTTTATTATATTTTTGTCCAACCAAATGCCGAAATTTAGGCATTTTATTTGCATTACCATGATAATGCAGGCTACCAAACAACTCTAAGTCAATGAAAGAGGAATTTGTATCTCTCTCTCTCTCTCTCTATATATATATATATAGACACACACACTCCTCCCTTTACCTATTTTTGTCATGACTGTGATGTGTCTGATTTTTCCTGATGCTTTACTTTTATTGATTCAATTATAACTGTTTCAGCCAAAGATTCAGAGATTTGGAGTACTGCAAGCATCATGGAGGAACATAAACTAGAAATTGCTGATTGGGACATAGGAGGTGGAATTTTTATCGATTTTTACATCCTAAGAAGTTCTTTACAAGAGGACACCACTCAGTCTGAACCAGTAAGAATCTTGAGCACTTAGATTATCCTTGGTTTCTGGAAATAAGCTAACTATCTCTGGCTCAAGTTCGTTTTACCTAACCACATGGAAGTACAACATAAAACTTGATCCAAATATCTTATAATTTCTATAGTGGCATGCACATATATATATTTCAAATTATTCTTTTGAAACCATTATTTCTAATTCCAGTGAGTTGGGGCTTAGCTTTTTACATTAAGGATATTTGTGGAGGGATAAGGTGATGGACTAGACCAGACTATGTAGATCAAGTCTTGGCCAAATTGCATCCAGTGAGGCTTGCTACAGGAACTTATTTAGGATGTGATAGTATTTAATAATCGCATTTAAACAAGGTGATATAGTTAGCAATATTATTCACCATTTACATGCTTTACTTGCCAAAGAGCTGTAGCTCAGGGTGGGCCTAGCCCGTGACATTCTTTAAACTAAACATTTACTGACTCTTTTTATGAATTTTGATATACAAATTAGCTTTTTGACAAAATTCGATGATCCAATTAATAAAATATTTGGGATAAGTTCCTATCTTTTAAAAATATATTATTTATCCAATTTTATTTTTTAAGCAAGATTTATTTTATTATATATTTCTTTAGTGAGGATCATCAAATTTTGTCTTAGTTTGCGTTAACCTTATTTTATTTAATAAGTAGGCTTTTTTTATAAATAAAATGAGGATAATATGCTAATGAATGATATTTCATTTACTGATTTTGTGAAATCTATTCTTTCAAACTCTATTCTTAAATTCTCATATGTTGAATGTGCTATCAAATAATCATACCTAAGAGATTTTCTTACAATTAGTTTATTCTAAAAAAGAAATACTTTCGGCTCTTCAAAGGAATTTTTCTTTCTATATTAATTTAAGATAATTTTTATGATTACATGTTTACTCATTTCTCTTTTTTTATGGGCTCGGGAAAATTTTGGTGAACTACTTGTTCCAGATAGACTTGTTGAAAGTTGAAACCTATTGCATCAACATTATTTCATGCAAATCATCATCTAATTGAGTACATAAATACAATGACATGATCAATATAATTGTTTAAGATTTATATATTATTATTTTTGTTTAGAAGTTGTATTTCTATTTTAGGATATTCCATTTATTTAAACTTCCCAATTAAGTCTTTTTCATTGTTCAAATTATTTTTCATTGATTCGACTTGTTTGTTATTACTTATACTTTCACGGTGATTTTACCAAAAAAAGTCCATTGTTATAAACAAAAGCTTATTATGATGTGATGTAGTGTTTTCTCGATGGTAGCCTTATTTGGATTCACACACATATCTTTGGGTGTAAATTAATCAAGCTAAAGCAAGCTTACTATGTATTTTTGTGTGTTTGTGCTCATTTTGTTTTTGAAATTGTTTATGAACATTGTGTTCATGCTCAACTCATTAGAATTCAAGTCTAACATGAGTTCATTTCAACAACAACAACAACAACAACAACGTAATATCATTCTTAAGCTTGACTGATTTAGATGGAGGAAAGAATTTAGTCAGAAATTTTTGTGCAAGTTTGTTCTAAATTGTGAATTTAGCCACACATTAGTTCAGTCTCTAGGGAAAAAAAGGAAACATCTCAAGTCTAACAACATCGTTAGAGATGTCGTTATACTTAAATGTCGCACATAACTATAGAAAATTTGTTGTATGTAAACTAGGGTCTTCTACTGGTGAACCCCCAAACTGACTGGTTTCTGCCATTTTTGTTATTGCAAGCTTGAGTTCAAATGTATTGACTTGAATGCTAAGATTATGGATACTCTGGTGCATCTACTATAGGGTTGACAAAATTCCAAAGTGGTTTAAGCTGGTCATTTTGTTCGTGTAGGTATGTCATTTCTCATTAATTTGTTAAAGCTGTCTAAGTTTTTCCTAATTTTTTTAATAATTTTTTCTATTTCAGTGTCAAATGGGTACTAGTTCAACTGATGCATTTCTTCTCATACACACCTAGAATGCTAGAACTAACTAGTGATCATAAACTAACAAATAACACAAATTACAACATATAGATCACAAATAAGAAACTAAACAAATATACATGCACGAGACTAAAGAAAATACAAATAATAATAGTTTTGAAGTTTTTTAACACCGTAAATAATAATACAGGTAATTATAAATACAAGACACAATAGCACTATAGCTTTCAAACTTAAACTTTCTATTTTTTAACTAAAATTCTCATAAATTAAAAAATTAGCATCCTTCTCTCGTAACGGCACTAAAAAATTGATCCGTGATGCGGTGAAGCACACATTAATCACGCAAGTATATACGTTGGTATATGAATTTAATAGTCTGTATGTTCATCCAACAGATAGCGATTTAATATTTCCAAAAGGTGATTTTTTAGTCCTAGGTTTAGTTTGAAGCGTCGAAAGTTTGTGAAATTTTTAATGTTGTATAAATCCTAATATTATGTTTCTATTGTGAAAATCATGCTTCTCTGAATTAGATCATGTGACTCGTCCCCTTTGTGATTACAATCTCCTACTGACAATATTTTTATTCCATTAGGTGATTGAGTGTTATCTTGTTCTTCTATCCTACGGTCAGTAGTTCTATATCACAAGGGGTTTTAACATTTCAATTGGTTAGATCAAAAGTAAATTAAGAATAAAAAGATAACACACTAACATGCAGTGAAATTTAAGGAAGTCTTTGGCCTTTTTAGGATCACTTTATATTTTCTATTTTTTGTTTTTGTTTTTAGTCTGTTTTTGTTTTTAGTCTATTTTGTTTTTGTTTTGTTTTCTATTTTTAGAAAACATATTTGGTACTGTTATGATTTATTTTTTTAAAAAATAAAAAATTTAAAACATAGTTGGTTGGGCATTTTCTATTTTTTAAAAGAAAAAAACTATATATTTTTTAAAAAATTAGTTAAACATAATTGCATTTAGATATATGTCTCCTAAAAAAAAGAAAAATCCCTCTTTCTTTTATGCTACAGGAGGATCACGCAGGCCTTAATCTCACACGTAACACCTTTCTCGGTCTTTGCCTGAAACCTCGCCTAGGCTCCCTTTACGCGCCGAATCTTCCTGGCTCCAACGACAACACTGCCGACAAGCTTCTCTCTGGCTACCAACAGTCCCTCGCGCGCTTACTCCTCTTGCTCACAATGCCTTAGCCTCTCCCCCATTCTCACGACCGAAACATTGGCCTTTCGCCTCTCTTTCGCGAAACCCTGCCGCCTAGCTCCTTCGTGCCATCGGCGAACCGTTGCAGACTTCATTCCCCACCCGTCTTATCCCACTCGCGTTGCTCTCTCTTGGCACACCCCACACTTTTTTGCGAAGCAGTAGACCGAAGGAGAAGCCAAAGCAATTGCCATTGTTAACGTGAGTGTGAAATAATTTGTTTTAGAAACAGATAAATACATGTTTTCTGTGTTTTGTGTGTTTTAAAATAATTGTGTTTCGTTTAAAAATAAAATTAAGAAATAAAACAAAAAACATATAAATAAATATTTTTTTTTTGTTTTCAAAGATTAAATAAAAAACATAAAAGAAAAATTGATCTCAAACAATCCCTTAAAGAAATATCATGGATAGAATATAATTCATCAGACATCTAAATCTTAGAAGCACAAAATAATTAGGTCCCAAACATATTGGTAGAAAGCTAGATAAATTTCATTGAAAAATCAAATTGAAAGTGTTATATAAACACGAACAACAAGACTCAAGAGAATTTTAGATTTGCTGCACTTCAATTCTTTCTTGTACAATGATCTCCACTTGATCGACTCTTTCACATACTCACAATATAAAAAAACCATTCACTACTCTCTCTAAAAACACTCACACAAACGCACTACCAATACCTCATTTTACTCTCTCATAGCGACTATGTAAAACCATAGATGCGAGCCCTCGCTACTTTTTCGAATTGCCAAATTGTCTCCAAATCGTGCAAACTTTCAAAGTTCAGTTCTGGGCGCATATGCGCCAGCTTGGGGTGTTGGGTTTCTAGGCTCTCAATTCCTTGCCTATGGGACTTTCTTTCTTCAGGCGCCAAGACCATATGCTTGGTTTCTAACTGCTCGGTTTGTTGGCGTGCAGGGGCTTCTTCTTCAGCTTATGCATCAGACTTTGTACCTAGATGCGAGGCTGGGCACCTAATTTTCAAAATGGGGCGCCTACTTTCCAGGTGCTCTGCATTTGGGCGAATTTTAGGCTGGTTAAGGAGCTGGGGTGCTAGGCTTGGGCGCCTAAGCACCATTCCAGAACTTAGCATCTGTTTTTGATCCTTATGCTTCCCTTGTTGCCTTCTTACCTATATATTGCATATATAAACACAATCACCACAGAAAAAACATAAAAATGACAAATAATATAGGAAATATCACGTCACATTTTCTCTATATCATGCCCAAGCTCACAGCTAAGTGCACGAGTAAAACCTTTTTACGGTGTCAGACACTTAACCTTGATTCATAACAAATTAGGATTTAGATGGCCTGGATTTTTTCTTTTGGTTTTAGATATCATGGTTTAGTTCATCTTCTATTACAATAACTAGGCACGAACATTTACTTATTGTAGTCGAAGTCATTGCTCATTGTCCCTTTGACCAAATAAACTAGAGTCAGTCATCTATTGGTGTTCCTCTTGGTGTTTTTTTACTTGCTGGTTTTTAATATACTTCTCATTTTTCTTGTTACTGATGCATACTAATGGTTGGTGTGAAACTATGAAAGCTTAGTCTGGATTACATTCTCTCACAATATTAGGTGACAAATTGCTGTTCACTGAGGCAATTATTTAAATAGATTCGGCTTATTTTGAGGGCTGGGAAGAACTGAAATGAATTGAAAGGAGTGATGGAATACTTTTTTACGCCATGATGGTTAATTTTAAAAGAACATGATATATATGATTAGAAATTAAGTTGGAAATGCAATATGTTTTATTATGCCAGATATATAGATGTTAAATGGCTTAAATATTATAATATATTGATACTATATGGCTGAGAAATCATAAATTATCAATCCATCTTGTTTGTATCAAATATCATGCAGCATGTTTCATGTGCTTAATTAAGAAATATCTGTTAAGTTTATGAACCAAGACCTGCATTATTGGGGAGTGAGGATATGGTAGTGCTCATAGATGTCTTATCCAATAGTCATTTTTGTGCTTGATATTAGTAGTATGTGATATTATATTTAAAGATATGGAGCTGGAATATGATTAATCATGTATAATTAGCTCTTACTGTTGCATCTGCATTTTACCATGTAAGAAAGAAATTTTGTGTTATGTACTTTGTAATCATATTCATTTTGTAATTTTGTATCTGTAATGTTTAATGATGAACTACTGAAAAAGAAAATAATTGAACTTTGGTTTCCCATTCCTACACCTATGCCTCGTTGCTTTGACTGCTATGTGGGCTTTGAAAGCACTCATGAGTTTGAGGGGTGATTTCTCCCCTTGAACCATTTTAAAGTCTAGGAACTTGATGTTGAGTAGAATAGAGTTCTCAAAGATACATTATTACTCTTTCTCAAGCCCCATGGATATTCACATCTCAAGTGCGACACTTAAGAACACTCTTGTGTAATGACATCATTTGCCTTTGGATTGTTGTTGGCTAAATTTAGGTTTTGATTTTGGGTTTAGTTGGATACGAGTGATCAACTTAATCAAAATCTCATTATTCCATTATTTTAGGTTGATCTGGTGGACCAAGTCTACCAACAATAAAACACTTGAACTACGGTTGTAGAGGGAATTTGATTTGCCTCTTTTTAGATACACTTAGTAGATCAGTGTGTGAATGCACTTAAGGAAGCTTGATATTTCTTAATGAAGTTAATAATCCAAACCTAAATTGAATTAGTTCAAAACAATATGTTGGGCAGTAGTTCATAGTTATTATTATTATTATATTTTTTTTGTGATAATCGGTGTTCAATGTATTTGGATTGATCGATCAATACTGTAGTTGGCTTAATAGTTTAATGTTTAGTTGATTCAAATAAACATGATAGAGTATTAGGTTTATTTTGGAAAGAAAAGTCACCTAGGCATATAGATTGATATGGTTTGGGTGTTCTAGGATAATTTTTAAGGTTATCACTAATATCAACTTTGAGTCAAGTAGGCACTCATGAGTTACTGCTGATATTTGAGTTTAATTGAGCTCCGAGTTTGAGTGTTATTGAGTTGAAGGTAGTTTATAGTCGCATAAACTTGGTTGGCTGTGTATGCCTTGGGGAATTTTACCATTTTTGTGGGATTTATGATTGTTTGACCTGACCTCAAGGTTAAATACTTATTGCTAATGATTCTTATTTTCTATTGGATAAGACTAAGTTTAAAGTTCATGTATTTGGTATAAAGTTGACTTATACTTTTAAGCTTTGCTTTGAAATTTGGTTTTGTAGCGGCTTGATGCCATTTATGATGGCTTAATTTGAGATTAGTTTTGTTTAGATATGAAAACTGGTCTCTGGACTTGATATGTTGTGAATCTCGAACTGCAAGTGCAGTAGATCTAACCTAGAAATTCTGACTCGTATTTGTTGACTGGTTTTTGCTGATTTGGATTTGATCTTGAAGTTTACTAAGGATTTGCGGAGTGGAAACCTTGGTCTTATCTTTTAAAAAAAATGACCTAGTGGGTGAAACTTAATATGATCTTAATAGATGGGGCTAAGTCTTTGAATGAGGCAGAGATGCAAGGGTGTTGAGTTTGGGCATTACTTGTGTTTTTGATACTTGCGGCTCTTCTGTGCTCGCAGATTATATTGGCGATTCTTATTGCTCGTTAAACGGATGGGTGTCCCCTTATTTAGCACTTTGATTTTGATATGTCTTTGTGATCAACTTAATTTGGAGTTTGGGGCTTATTGTATTGTTGCTTGGAGATTGAGGCTTACAGTCCTGACTTGAGGAATGTCCAATAATGGGACTTTTGTCACAAATTTTGGAGTTGGCCAATGGTGGGTCTTTTGGTTTTGCCTTGTGGGCTAGATGACTTGAGGCTATGATATCTAAAATTATATTTGGATTGATTTAGTTATTGATGAAGGATTGGCTACATGTCCATAATTATGACCCGCCTAGATTTAAGGAAGTCTTGAGGTTTGATTTAGCATGAAAGATACTTCTAATTTCAAGATAGCTTATATTGTTTGTATAACTCTAATTTCAAGGATATCCATATTAGCTGTTTTATTTTATTGCATTTGAGGTTTTGATTTGGTTGCTATCTTTGACTAGAGGTTTTTGGTGTAGCCTAAATTCAAAATTGTATGGCGATGCATAAATATACTAGAATGTGCTGTAAGTAAATAAAGTTCACCGATGATTCGACAAAAATGCACTTCAAGAGGCCAAGCAAAATATTTCAGCTAGTTGATTACTAGTGTGAGTCAAATAACTATCAAATTTGAGATGGACACTAGAGACAATAGTTGCCAACTTAAACAAGATTTCTAGTGTTATGATTTACAGAAAAAATAACAAGTTAGATAATGAACAAATCATAGGGGAATTAATAATTCCATGGGTGGAGTGGGGGGAAGCTCCTTTCCTCAAAAGTACTTTTTTAAAGGTTGTGTAGTCTCACACTCAATAAATTTTTTATTTGAAAGGGGAAGAGCATTACGTGAGCACAAGAAGCTTTGCACCTAGGAAAGAAAGTTTCATTCAAATGATCATCTAAGTTATGTAATATGAAACAAGAGCACTATATATAGATGTGAAGAGCAGATCCAACAGGGATGGATTGGTGCATTGGCTAAGGATGGGAATTCAATACTTTTTGGTTTAGTTTCGAGGCTTTGTAATGGGGTTGGATTATTATATGTGAGTGGGAAGTGGGGAGGGACTAACCATGTCTAGTAGTAGGGAGAAAATGCTGGTGTCAAGTTGATGCGATTGTTAAATATTGATATGGAAATTAAATGATGTAGTCATGGTCAAAAGGCTTTGCTCAATGCGTAGGAAGGGCCAGATTAAGATGATTTAAATTCAAACATCAAAACATAATAACTCAATGTCACATGATGTTTGTCCCGTTTAACCACTTAGTGTAGTGGCAAACGTTATGTTCTTACTGCGTTGTTGACCTCAATTTTTTTCGTGAGGTCTAGTATTCCTCGTAGGAGTTAGGATATAACCTTAGGGGTCTTCCTGCGACTATCTTAGAACCTTAGAAGTGGTACCCGCCTCGTTTTAGTTCGACCCGCTTTCGTCCCCTTCTGGAGTTTCGCGTGTGTGTTATCAACTTCTAGCACTTAGAAGGACGAAACCAACATGAGGAAACCCAAAAGGGATTCCCTATAGGACCTTCCTGAGCCTTAGGGTGGCCTTTTGCACAATTCGCACTCCCGCGCGCACAAACTTCGCAATTCGGAGAGTCGATATGTCTGATCGCCGCAATTCACATTGCCTGCATTGTTACTTGTCGAATGCTCAATTAAACCTTTTGGGACGATCGATCGCGGGTCGAAATTTTGTGAAATTTGAATTTCGGCGCGTTTTTTACCCGATTGTCGACGACGTCGTCTGAGCGACCCCGGATGACGAAATGGACTGCGCCAACGCGTCCGGAACGTCGATTTTGC
>NW_018164913.1:117127-117523 GCF_001263595.1 Phalaenopsis equestris
TCTCCCCCTCTTCCCGATGTTCCCCTCGCTGCCATTGCTCTCGCCGCTCGGTCCGAGAGATATCGTTGGCTTCGCCCTGCGAGCAGGGAGCACTTCCTTTTTTTTTTTTTTTTGGCCCGATTCGGCGTGGACATTGGGGTGGCTTTCTTTTCTCCTCCTCTATTCCCTGCCTATAAGGAGAGTTCCTGGTTGTTTTGTTGGGGTTGTTGTTAAAAATTGGCAAGAGGAGAGGAAAGGAGATTTCTGGGAGAGCATTTTCTTTGAGTTGGTTTCCTGTGCTGCTTTGCTTTAGCATTCTTGAGGTACCCCTCTCTTCCCCCTTCTTCGGTGCTCTGTTTCCTTTCGATTTTCCCTCTGTCGAGCCTTTGAGCTTGCCTCTGATGGATGATACAGCAT
>NW_018164913.1:118111-118753 GCF_001263595.1 Phalaenopsis equestris
GGGCTCGGTTTTGGCTTGATTTGGAGTCACGGTTTTGGGCTTGAAATGGCTTGATCTTTAATGCTTTATGGAAATCTGGATTTCAATATTGTTGGGCTTAGTTTTTGGCCTTAAATGGCTCGGCTTTGGGCTTTTGTTGGTGCTCGGTTCTCATTGCAAAAGCATGAGATGTTGACCTTTTGTTGAGGTGTTGAAGTTTTCTTTGCTAGCTTTAAGAAGTTCACTTTGGTCTCTTACTGATTTTCGATCTGTTTAGAGGTGGCTGAGATTTTAATTTCTATTAAAATTTGAATTTGTATCAATGCTTGGGTTGTGTTTTGGCTTTGCTGGGCTCGGTTTGGCTCTAGTGGGGAGCTGTGTTTGGTTTCTGGTTCTTGCAGGGCTCGTTTTGGCTCTAATGTGGGCTGTGTTGGCTCGTTCTACCTTTGCCGGCTTTGGTTCCCACTCCTTACCCGTGAGGTCCATTACAGGTCTTTGGGTGTGATTTAGCTTTCCTTGCTAGGCCTGAATCGTCTTGAGAATTGTGGATGAATCGAGTTCGCCATCCCAAAATTTAGGATTACTTTAATTACCCTTCCGTGTTCGTCAGAGGAGTGTTGTAGCGGCTATTTGGACTTTTCCTCTTTTTCCCGGCCCTGGGCC
>NW_018164913.1:120519-120836 GCF_001263595.1 Phalaenopsis equestris
CTGCTCTTCTTATACAGCATGTTACACTTGTCCTGTTTCTACTTGCTACTATTCTTCACGTACAGTATGTTACACTTGTCCTGTTTTACTTTCTACTGCTCCACTTGCATGCCACTGTTCATTCTTGTATGACACGCTTTATATTTTATAACTTTAAACATGTTTACCCCTTTTACATAGGATGTTTAGAGGACTACAATCATAGGGCCGTTTGATTTGATACTATAACCGGACACCCTAGAAAACTTAAACTCGTCACGTCAAGGAGCTTGGAGCTAGCGCAGTGGGCAGCACGGCCATCTTCAACAGCAGAACGC
>NW_018164914.1:0-999 GCF_001263595.1 Phalaenopsis equestris
CTATTTTTGCATTAAAATAATTACATAAATTAAATCAAATTTTAAAAAATCATTTTTTTCTCCTCTGATATCTTAATTGACCCATGAATGAGGTAGGATAAAAATTTTCATTTGAATTGAATTTAACAAATTATGAGGTGTTAGAGCATTAGGGGCAAATGTGTACTTTTGGAAATTTAGCCTTAATTAACATTTAGGCTTAAGTCAAGGAGGGGAATGGGTAACCTCTGATCTTAATCAATTTATTTGATGTTTTAAACACAAGGGGTTAATTGGTAGAAACCAATTTCATGATTTTTGGAAGTTTTTTAAAATCAAATGATCCTGGACTTAGGGGTAAGTCTTTGGAAGTCAATAATTAATCAATTTAATACCCCTATCTTGATTTTCAAATAAAATCCAAATCATGAATCATGATCACTAAAAGCTTAACTCTTTTCAAAACTAATTAAGACACTCACCTAGGCCTTAAGGGCTTAGTGGTGACTTAGGCTAAATCAAAAATTGATTAAACAAGGATTAGAGAAATAAACATAATTAAATCAAACATCTTTGAAACACCACTAAGCCCAATTAGGATTAAAAATTTCGCCAAGTGTTTGAATTACACTAGCTTGCCTCTTTAACGGTCTTCACCCAAATAATTTTCAAATTAAATCACAAGTGACAATTACCTCTTTCTTAGGGATAATTGAGACATCAAAGTTCACTGAGCATTAGAAGTATTCACGGGATGAACCATTAAGCAACATAATAAGTTCAAATGGACTCGAGGCTTTTCATTAGTTGGTGAGAGGGAGGCATGGACCTGCTTCCCCCTCCCAACTTGTTGGATACCTCAAAGGCCTATTAAACTTAATATTTTTCGCTCAATGGAATCATCCTTAATTAAACTTTTTAAGGACTCGCCAAGATATGACATAGGGTTAGGAAAACCACTAAAACTTTACTTTTCCTACTCTTCATAAATTCCCTCACATGCATTTTTAAGTTTCAGGT
>NW_018164914.1:1621-33529 GCF_001263595.1 Phalaenopsis equestris
TTAGACTTAAACAACAAAGCCATAGGACTTTGAGGTTGCTTGCTTATGCAACGTAAATCCTCACCTTATCTTTAGGCCTTTGCATAGCCCTGCTATACAATAGAAGTCCTAACTCGTCTTAGGATTCCGAGGTTGTCGTTTGTCACGACCTAAACCCTCACATCTTCCAGGCTATTTTTGTGATCATTTCACATGAATGTAAGCCCTAAATAATAAAATTTGCAGGATGAAACACTTAAATATTTCTCCTCAAAATTGAAGCCAAACATTAGGATAGCTTGGGAAGTCACTGAGGTTCTCCTCTAGATCCATGATATCCCCTAGCTCTTCTTCCTTTGGATTCTACAATAAAATGTTCCAAATTTAAACCAATCCCATTTCACACCTCTATGTCCGATCTCATTGAAAAGTCCTACCCTTTGAAATTCCTTGAAGATAATATTTCCTGATTTTTTGTGAGAGTCTTCTTAGGTGACTTTGGTGTAATTAACTATAGGGGTTTGCCCTTATAGGAAGCATGTTTGAACCCAGCTTAATATAAACCCTATTTAATCATTTATATTAAATAGGGAACTTGTCGATAAATACAAAGGTTTCGCAGACCAAACGGACGTCATACTTTCCTTAGTTTATTTGATCGAGTCTCATCCTCAAGTCTTGTGTTTATCCTTCGAGATAGATACAGGATTTGAGGTACAGTGCTCTTTCATTTTAAGCTATGAAAAATATGGGGTCAGTTTGATTTCATACTTCAACATCCTTCTGAAGCGGGAGACGGGATTTCGATTCCGGTAACTGACAGCTTCTTACGGGCAACCCCACAAACCAACCCGAAATAACACTGACATTAAATTAAATAAAAATGCACTATTTACCTAAGTAAACCACCCCTAAATGTTCTCATAGCACTTAAATGTCTATTTTCAACTTTCTATAACTCCCCTCTCTCTCAAAACTCTCTATAATAACTATTTCAATTCGAGGCTAAAAATAACACAAATTTTCACCCAAACAAACTTATATTAATTCACAAACAAGTACAAATACTTTTAAACATTTAATTCTCACTCCAAATAGTCTTGAATGAGAAAATTTTCCAAAATACAAATACACAACAATCATTACACTTAAACAAGTCATAAATACTAAAAACAAGACTTAAACACTAAACCACTTGAAAACAGCAACTTGTAACACACAAATTCTAACACTAAACTTAATTCCATTCTTCATTTGAAGGAACAAATTCCTATCTTTCATTAGTCTCTCCAGGAATATAGAGTTGATAAAACGGACCGTGGTGACGAGCTCTGATATTATCTTCTTCAATCCACTTCTGCTTTATGAACATCACCTTATTTGCTTCCTCTATGTAACTTGTGTGGCTAAATTTCATCTTCAATTTTCATCCAATATGCTCTAGATGTGCATGCAACTCAAGTACTTTGGTCTCCAATAAAGCTATAGTATTTTCCATTTTGTTGATCTTCTATGATATCCCTTCAATACTAACGGCTGAGAAATCGTTATACATCTCTTGTGCACTTTGACTAATGAACATTTCCTCATGTTTCTTCCTCTTTCTTTAAATCCTTCTCCCATGAAGACATTTTTCTTTAAATCTCACTTTCTCTTAGACTTTTAGGGTTATAAATGATCTGGGGTAAACTTCCTTCACAAAACCCTTCTATTTATTGGCCTAAATCCTTCCAATAACTCCTAAAAACGTTTAGAAACTGCCTTGGCACGTTTTTACAAACTAATTGGCAGTTAAACCTTCTAGAATATTAATTTTGCACATGTATTTTAACTGCCGCACTTAAGCGTCAGATCTGGCGCTTAAGCACCAGTGCACATTTTTGCACTAGTCAACTTAACATCCAAATTCTTATTCTAACATGTCTTGGTCACTAAATAAAGTCTTAAAATCTTTACTAGCACATAATAGTTTCAAAAATACTAACCCAATTTTCTAAATAACACAAAAAATAACAATCAAAATAAAAACACACTGATAACTATAGGTTACCTCCCACAAAACGCTTGGGTTTACGTCGTCAGCCCGACGTAACCAGTGCTTATTCTCGTTGACCCAACATCATTTCATAATTAATTTTATGTCAATCCCCTAAAAAATAAGGTTTCAGTCTATGTTCATTAACTTTAAATGATTTCTTAGACTTAGGATCTTTAATATCTATGACTTTATATTAAACTTTTATCACAACAAATGGGCCCATCCACCTGGACTTAAGTTTGCCTACAAATAATCTTAACCTTGCATTATATAGCAAAACTTGTTTCCCTGGTTGAAAATTTTTAGTAAGAATCCTTCGATCATGCCACATCTTCATCTTTTCTTTATAAATCTTGGCACTCTCATAAGATTCATTCATGATCTCTTCAAGCTCATTTAATTGCAATAACCTTTTCTCACCAGAATCTTTCAAATTGTAATTGAACTCTTTAATTGCCCAATATTGTTTATGCTCAAGTTCAACTGGTAAGTGACAATCTTTCCTAAATATTAGCCTATATGGGGACATTTCTATAGGAGTTCTGTATGCAGTCCTATAAGCCCACAAAGCATAGTCAAGTATGACTGATCAATCCATTTTTATTGGATTCACAATTTTTTTGATAATTCTTTTAATTTCCCTATTGGATAATTCAGCCAAACCACTTGTCTGAGGATGATAAGCAGTGGTAATCCTATGATTTATATGATATTTCTATAATAACTTCTCCATTATGGCATTTCTAAAATGACTTCCCTCATCAGTAATGATAAATCTCGGCATCCCAAATCTACAAAATAAGTTCATTTTTAAACATTTTGCAACACTTTGAGCATCACATCGAGGTAAAGCAACAGCTTCTATTCATTTGGATACCTAGTCAACTGCTAACAGAATATATAAATTTCTAAAATATGGTATAAATGGTCCCTTGAAATCTAATCCCCAAACATAATAGATTTCAACTTCTAACATATAATTGAGGGGCATCTCATTTCTTTTAGAAATATTCCCTACTCTTTGATATTTATCACAAGTTTTGATATAAGCATTAAAATCTCTAAAAATTGTAGGCCAAAATATTGATATTACAATCCAGATTGTAAAATTTTATATGTTGTTCTATCAACTTTATATGTTGTTCAAAATGTCCCCAAAATCAGAATTATGACATTTTTGGATAATTTGATAAGTTTCTTCTAATGGTACACATCTTTGAATAATTAGATCATTTCCTTGTTTATATAAAAATGGGTCATCCAAAAAATAAGTCCTAGATTCAGAAATAAATTTCCTCTTTTGTTGGTATGTCACCAAGGACATAAATTTTTCTAACAGTTCTCTCTAATTTTAGGACTTGCTAGATTCTACAGGCGATATATTTAATAATTTTAAAAGATTGTTAAGCCTTTATGTCATTTACTTAAGAATGATGCAATTTTTAATTTTGATAAGGAATGCCTAAAAGCTTTTAATTTATTAAAAGAAAAATTAATCATTGCACCAAATATAGTTTCACCAAAAAAACTTAAATTAGGGTATCTAGGATTTGGAGGAAATTGCCCTCCTTGGTTACCCCTAATGAGGCTCTCCAAAGATGAGTGAAATTTCTCTTCATAAACACTTTTTCTCCTGTTATACCTATTAGTATGCTCTATAAAACGCTCTAAATTTTGTACCCTATCAGCGGTAAAATTAATATTATCCTAGATACCCTGATTATGAGCCTGTAAAAGTTTGGTATAGCGGTGATTCAGATGATGTAGAGTAGAACTGAGAGATTTATTTTATGATTGTAATATGATATGAACTATGTGGTCCGAGCTTGCTACATTTGCATCTGTGTGTTGGTTTGAACTATGTGATGTAGTTTGTGCTTTTATGTTTAAGTGAGAATTGTGATGTGACGTGTTTTCATATTTTAAACTTGAGACATGTATGTATGTTTACCTGTTTAGATATTGTGATGTGTGAGACTTTTATTTTTAATTGTATTGTAATGTTTGTGTTAGTTAGTAGTTTTTTTTTAAATTCCATGTTAGTAACTATTATGAATTTTGTGATTTAGTTAGTTTAGAACCTAACTTAATTTTATGTCTTTTGTAAAGTTGAAAATCTTGCTAACTTAGGTCTTAAATTTGAAACTTAGGAAACTGCTACCCTGTATTTTTCTCTTATCATATTAGTGTGTTTTTTTTTATGTTGAGATTGTGAAGTCAAGTTAGTGTGTTAGTTTGGTTTTATGTTTATACCCACTGTTTAGAAGTCTATTGAATCTATACATTTTTAATTGAAATGAAAATATTAGAAAATTTAACCAAAATTAATTTTACTCCAGTCTTTAATTTTATCTTGTATCATTAGGGTACAAAAATTTCTGTTAGCAGTTATTTTAATTTTCATTCCTGCCTATATATATTTGATGCTAAATTGTTTAATCTGTTAAAAATTTAAGTTTAGGGGAGATGAAAAATATTTCAAAAAAATTTTATTTGTTCTCAAATGAACTACAAGTGAATTTGATTTGAAAAGAAAAATTGATCATGTATATGAAGTTATATTAGGGAAGTAAAATTTTATTTTAGAAATGAGTAAGAGAATTTATTTGAAATTTTGAGTATTGAAGAAAAACTTAAATTTTGAGTATTTATACAATTCTCTAATATTTTTCTTTTTCTTTTTAGTGTAGAAAATGATTAATATAAGTAACTATCTTTAGTGAGAAACATTGTATTTTTGAAAATTTTAGAGATTTAGACTTTTATTTTTAATACTTAAATTTCTTTTATTAAAGATAATTTTCAAAGCTATTATTATATTTATAAGTAAAAGTTTTATATCAAGACTTTGCTTAGAATTCAAAATTATTAAAGGTCTATCCATATATAGTAATCCTTACCTAAAAATAAAAGAAGAGAAAAAGAGAAAAAAAAAATAATAAGAGAAAAAGAAAAAGAAGAGAAAAGAAAAAGAAAAAGAAAAAGAAAAATATATAAGGGAGGAGAAGCTTGAGGATTAGTGTCTAATCAAAAATTGGTTCTACATTTGATCTTTCTAAAGTATAAGACTTGAGAAAATCTTAAGCTTATAGATATAATATAGTAAGTAAAATTATTCTTAATAAAAATTTTTAAGTGGAGATAATAAAAGAACTAAATTCTTACAATATTTCTGAATTAGATAGGAACTTATATTTTCATCTTTCTTAACAGTAAAAATTTCTAAACTTTAAGTTGGTCTCATTACTGAATATCTTTTCTAAATTGGACTACTATATTTCTAAATCTAAATTTTAGTAACACATAAAGAAACTCATATACATATCATACATATTTAGTTTTTAAAGATTGAAGTGTCACTTGAGGACAAGAAACATTTTAAGTTTGGGGGATTTTGATACGCCTAAAATATATAGTGTCTTTAGATACATTTTTATACATATTTTTTAGATATTGCACTTTAATGGAAGGTACTTTTGTGTTTTTCTTTCAGGTATAGGTATAAAGGTGAAAATACTTAAAGGAGTGAAAAAGGATCAAATTTGGAGCAAATAGGTGAAAAATGTACAAAAGTGTTTTGGCGCCTAAGTGTCAGATCCGGCGCTTAAGCGCCAGCTAAACAAAGAAGGTCGTGCCTAAGAGCCAGAGGCCCCACGCTTAAGTGCCAGTGAAAGTTATTGGACAAGTAAATTTGGTTTTTATGAATGTTGAAGAGATTTTTGAGACACCTATTTGGTTTTTATGAATGTTGAAGATATTATATTTTTTTCATTAATCACTAAAATCAATTAATAGTTATAATAATAAAAATATAATTCAAAAACTCATGATATTTGGTTTAAGTGGTCATTTGACCGAGGTGAACCTCTAATAATTTTTCTAAGAATATAAAGTTTACTTAAATTTATTAAATAAATTAACATTGAAAATTCATATTTTTGAGCTAAATTAATTATTAAAAATTAAATAAAATCACAAAATCATAGTTTCTCCTCTGATATTTCAATTGACTCATGAGTGGGGTGCCTTAAAAATTTCAAATTCATTTGAGTCCAATTTAATGAGTTTTGAAGAGGAGAGCACTAAGGGCAAAATGGTAATTTTAGTATTTTGATGCCTAGTTAAATTTTAGGCTAAGTCAAAGGGTAAATAGATAATATTGATCATATTAAACTTCTTTGGATATTTGAAACATAAGGGTTAGGAGGTAGAAACCAACTTGTCACCTTTTCATAATAAGGGTAAAATTGTAATTTTTTTAAATTATTGTGACTTGGAAGTTAACCTAATTGGATGATTGTAAGGTAGTGGGCTTAAGCTAGGAAGATAATAATTTACTTATTTGAAGCCCCTAATTGGTGATTAGATGATAAGCATGAGCTTTAATGATAATCAAATTCATTAAATTTAACATTCAGATTATTGCAAATTTACCATGAAGATTGGGTTTAAGGGCTTAGTAGTGACTTAGGCTTGATATTTAAACTTGTTTAATGAGAATTATAAAAGAGGAACATGATTAATTAATGAATATTTTTAAACACTACGAGCCCAACTTCAATTGTGGCTCCAAAATCCTTAATGACTTGAGTTCGCCCTTATGGGCATCCACTTTCATAATCCTTGAATAAAACATCAAGTGAATGTTTGAATACCCTGCTCTTGGGATATTTAAAATATTAAGGTTCATTGAGCATAGGGTGTATTAAGCCATTGAATTTAAATTTAACTTCGGTTGATTAAATGAACAACATAATAAGTCTAAAACGATTCAAGAGGTTTTAAAAGTTGTTTAAGTTTATGCCCCCAAACACTTTTGTGATGGATAACATAGTTTGAAGGACAACTGGACTTATTATTCTTTGTCCAAGAAAATCATCCATTAAAACTTTTAAGGACTCATTAAGTTATATTTTAAGACCCGATAATTCACCTAAATCAATAGAAATGTCCTACACTACTTATCCTGCATTAATTGACCCAATGTTCTAGTACTTAAGTATTCCCAGATGTATTTAAATCCTTGTGAGCAACCAAGCATATTTTTTCTCGTCACATACGAATCATTGGACTTATGTATGTTTGAGGTTTAGGGGGCTAGTGCAATGACTATACTACTAATGTGTGTTAAAACGATGGATACGATGTGAGATTTAGAGTAGTATCTCTTACCTTAAGGTCCTTTAACAAAAGGAGAGGAAGGACCGATCATACTACTCAACGACTCTTGAGGAGATAATTGCCCCTGACTCTTATATTGACAGTAGTCCTAGCTTGATCAAAGTAATTAACATGTGGACTACACTACTTTTCAAAGCATTTACAAAAATAAAATCTCTTTTGCATGTCAAAGTAAATTTTATTTGCCTGAAAACTAATATTAAATAAAAAAATGAAAACTTATAAAAGTCCACGGTTAATCACTTGGATCGAGGATAAGATTGCCCTTCGTAGATTATATGGTTGGTAGCTCTTACTTAAGGTCGGGTTGGTAGCTCTCACTTACATTTAGTCTCGATCTTTTCTATGTGACTACTGGTGTTCTTTTACCCGCTCGTGCTTTGCTACGAATCGTTTTTCTGACTTTTTCAGTACTGGATGCTCCTGTTTACTAGTAATTTATTCAAATTTTCTGCAAATATATTATGCTTTATAATGTTAATCATGCAGCGGTAGCAGAGACCCAGGTACACATTTATATTTTATGCACTGCAATTATTCTTATTTACATTGCAGCAATTCCTTACCTGCACTTATTTACTTTGCAAAACAAAAGATGTTTTCAAAATTAAATTTACTTTTCTGAAACAACAAAAAACATAATACATCATTTTGAATTTACAGGAGTCCCTCGGATGAGGTAACCAAAGGTTGCTAACGAGATCTCCTCAGTATAAATGAGTTTAACAACTCGTTTAGACTAAGTAAATTCAAAAGAAAATAGTTGTACTGAAATGAGGGAACCGTGGGATTCTAACCGGTGTCACTCTAATTAACTTTAACTCCCCTCCCCGCATAAAACTTGGGCAATAACAAACATGTCATCTAAACTGTAAAACCTTAAACCTGGAACCTAAAGTCGTCACTTTGACGAGGAGTTTGGAGCTAACTCCGTGGGCAGCATGATAAGGATGTTTAGAAGAACAACTCGAGAGATCAAGCGAATCTACAATAGCAAATCTTCCCTTAGAAATAAATAACAAGTTGTAAGACTTCGAGGTAGCCCCTCTAGTACAGTATAAATCCTCAATTTATCTTTAAGTCTTTGCACAATCATGTTGTGCAATTTAAGTCCTAACTCGCTTTAGGCTCTGAGGTGTTGTTCGTTACGACATAAATCCTCCCATCTTCCATGTTGTTTGTATGACTGTGTCATACAAGTGTAAGCCCTAAATAATAATATATGACAGAATGAAAATTTTAATAATATTTCCTTGAAATTGAAACCAAACTATAAAATAGCTTGAAAATCACTGAGGCTCTTCTCAGGATCTGTGACAACCCCTATTTTTCTCCCTTTAGATTCCATAATAAATGTTTCAAACTTGATCTCTTCCCATTTGATACTCTTTTGTCCGACCTTGAAAGTCCTAAATTTTGAGATTCTTGAAGATAGTATTTCTATTCTAAATCGAGAATTTTCTTAGGTGACATCGGTCATTTAAGATGTAATTAACTATAGAGGTTTGCCCTTATATGAAACTTTAGAACCTAGCTTAATATAAATCATTTCTAATCTTTTATATTAGATGGATTTGTCGATCAACATAAAGGTTTCGCAGATTAAAACGAATGTCATAATTTTTTTAGCTTATTTAATCGAGCTTCTTTAGCAAGTAATGTGTCTATTTCTCGGGATAGATGCATCACTTGTGGTGTTGTGCTCGTTTATTTAAACTAGTCTATATGAGATAGGTTTGGTCTCATATTTTCAAAAATTAAAAAAGTATTTTCCAAAACTATATATATAAGAATGTACTTTTCAAAAAAGCGACCGATAATCTTTTATATTACACATACCCCAAGTTTTTGATTTTTTACATTCAAGCATTTTGCCAATTTAATATTGCATATTTAAAATAATTTACAGGCTTGAATATTTTAATATTTTCAATTTATTTGTAAGTCATCATTTAAATTATTTTGCAAGTTCAAATTTTCCAATTTGAAGTTATTTTAAAAAGTTCAAAAGTCCAATTTAAATATTTTGCAAGTCCAAAATCAATAACTTTGGCAAGTCTGAAGGCGTTGCCCGAGCTTATGTCATGATTTTTTTGACAAATTTTATACTGACTATCGACTACCTCACGTCGACTATTTGATGATCATGTTAGGAGAATAAATGTTTCAGATTCCAGTTATGTTAAGAAAGGCAGAGGTTGGCCTAAAAAGACTTGGGCATATTGTATAAAAAATGATCTTAATCTATTAGAATTAAATGAAAATGACTTAGTAGGGCACAATGGAGAAAAAGGATACAAGCAGTCGACCTAACTTAATGGGATAAAGGTTTACATATGTATGCATATATATCATAATAATAGTATTAAGTTTATGAAATTGGGACAATAGAGTTGTTCTAGTGCAGCCTGGGTACTTGATGAGTTGAAACATCAAAGGCAAGGAAGGGGCTTCTATATTGTCACGTGTGAATCAAATAAAAGATCACAGCTTGAGCATAGGAGCATCAAGCAGCTAAGCTTGTGAATTGTGTGACACAAGGAGAAACAGTAGTTTTGTAGGCTTCTGTGTGTCGCGATCCACTCGTTACCTTTTTCGAAAGCAAAAGAATACAGATTGAGCTCTCAAGGTCTCTGTATGTCGTTCCATTATTTCCTTCCTAGGCAACCCTAGTTGCAACTGTATCGAAAAGGGGACGAGCGTGGAAAATTTCAGATGCTTGCCAATGTTGAAGCAGAAGAGCGAGGGCTTTGAGCTTAAGTTACAAAGTTTTTTGTACACATTGATCCAATCATTGCTTTCCTGCTAGTGACTGCATCACGAGAAGATCGCGAAGGAGAAGAGAGGCTGACGAATATAGAAGCGAGGCTAATTCGATGCAAATAGGGAGTTGTCTCTGTGCGTGGGCTATGATAAACCAAAGGGAGGCGGGAGGGTATATCTCCTATTTTCTATCATCACCCCCGTCAAAGTGGAGTGGGGGCCTGATTTTAGTTGTTATTTGAAAACAAAAGTTGAAACAATTTTTCCATCCTGAGACAGCAACAATTATAGATTTTATTTTATTCTCTTTCTATTTTTTATATATTTTGAAGGACGACAATCAACCCACCCAAGTAGATCAACTCAGTCCATGGCTGTTGACCAATAGAGGCCGTAGAAAAAATATTTTATAAGAATTGATTACCAATTCAAGGTGTAACCAATAGAAAATTAAATAAAACGCCTATGCCAAAAGAAGGAACAGATATATCCAGGTTCACTCAGGATTTGTGTAATAAATACTTAATTTATAATGTATAAAACAAAACGTCTATAAATAAGATCAGTATAAAACAAGGGAGAGGACCGCCAAATAATAAAATGCCTATTTTTCTCTTATTTCTTGACAGCCCCTTTAGTGCAAATTCCTCTATTAAACTCTTTCCGTAGTAGTGCCAGTCCTCAGAAGGTAAGAACAAGAATTTTTTATCAGAACAGTGACCAACCGATCAAGCCAGGCCCCCTCTTTTGGCAGCTAACTGTAGCATATAATTGAGTTACATATATTGAACAGAACAGCTGATGATAATCGTTCGTACAGCCATGAAGTTTACCGTCGGATTTCCAAAATCTTATAAAATTATCAAAGATGACTAGTAAAACCTGTTCTGAACCTCATACTAAGTAGACAAAGGAGGCCCAGTTTCGGGGTATGGGGGATATTAACATATTTCCAGTAAAATAAGCAAATAATTATATTTAAGTAAAATATAAAATCCCAAAGATTGAGGATGTGGAAGATCTTCAACTCAATATAAATAATAGTCGTATAAAATTAAACTTGCTGCCTAGTTCATCCAGCAACATTATTCTTAAATATGATTGTACAAAGAAGAAAAGTATAGTGCAATGCAACCATACAAGTTGAACAAAATTTACAGGAGCACACAACTCCACGACAAGGATTCAAAGCCATTATGGATGGAAATTACCAGCAGACCAGCGGAAGAGCTTTACCATCCATGGATGCAAACTTCTAGAGCTTTGTACACCGACCAACTCCAAACCGTCAGGATACTGGAGTTCACTCGTTCAATGCTGGCAATGAGATAAAGAAAAATCACATTGTTTCTGATGCCCATTTATTCGCTTGGAATTTTTTATGTATTTCTACAATCAAGTCTCGCAGCTCCGGAAATATTGATACTAGCACCAGTTCCAGCATACTATATCCCAGTTGCTTCAAGCAGACAGAGGACTGCAATGAGTAAGCAGCAGCTTCGTGAAAGTTCAAATCCTATCCAAAGAGATCGGTAATGACAATAAATATCCTTACCTGGAGAAAATAGTACACATCCTTTGCACAGCGTCTGTATTGGCTATGTCCGATTAGGCTGACTAGTGCGGTCGGAGCTCCACCTGCCATAAAAAATATAAAATATATAAAATTTATGTGATAAACAGATTTTCATGCTTACCATAATTAGTATTATTCCAAATCTCAGTTTCTTTCTTGGTACAAAAAATCAATTCATTGTAGCAAGACATCATTAAAACTTGCAGATTATCTCTCCGGAATAAAGTGTCAGAGTAGATTAAAACAAATTTTGCTCATGTAAAAAACTGAAACATGCATTAGACATTGCTTTTCTAGCTATTAAAACGAACAAGAATGAATTTAAGATGACTTGACTTCTCACGTTAACACAAAATGAAAGTAGGACCGAATTTGGACAGCATACAAGTAATGCAACAAAAGCAATCAAAGAAAACCAAAGAGTATCACTAGCGATGCCATGTTATCAACTTTACTAAGGTTGTGTTACTATTACAGAAAAAGAGCAATCGGACATATTTTTACGTCCCATAACAACGCATTTAAATTTTGATGAAAGTTCTAAGAACGAGAACACTATTTGGTTGTTACCAACTGATATCCAATTCATATTCACAGATTAGAAACAACCTATTTAATAAAACTTGTAGAATTCAAGATAAGAATAATCTAAACAACAAACAGTAGATACTTGAAAGCCCAAAAAGGGTATATATAACAAGACGAAATCAACTCCATAAAAAAAGAAAATGAGATGGTTGTCAATCTACTCATTCATACAATTCATATTAAAAGAGATCCTTTTGCCAATACTCCATAAAAGTTTTCAAGAACCAGCTGTCGAACTAATTTTATTTTGGAAAAAATTAGTTTTCAAGAACCAGCTGTCGAACTAATTTTATTTTGAAAAAAATTAAACCGCAGCTTTCTAGCAGCCACCGCAGGTAGCCAGGTATGAAGGAAAAATGCGGAAACTGCTGTTTTTTTAGAACGCGAACAAAAAGCAATTTTACTATACAGAAAAAACTATGATGCTCAGCTTTCTAGCAGCCACCGCAGGTAGCCAGGTATGGAGGAAAAATACGGAAACTGCTGTTTTTTAGAACGCGAACAAAAAACAGTTTTACTATACAGAAAAAACGATGATGTGGCACCGCACTACTGCCACACCGCCGCCCCAAACACACCCTAAATGAAGGTCTTATGTTTATCACAAGCAATATTTATGATAATAAGATTAGTACTGCAGCATTCTCTCTAGAAAACACTTAGATTCAAAATCCAAGATGTCCACATAACATACTAGAAGTCAACCGGCTAAAGTTCCGATTACATAAACCTCAATTTCCATGTTTATACCGTGTAGATAGAAAATAAAATGGCTCCACACCATAAATATACCTCAGTTTCCATGTCAAGGATGAAAAGGCTTGTAAGATAAAAACTATAAAAATGACGTATGAAATTCAAAATATAAAGAAAAGTTGACATGAAGTGGCCTTGTGCTTTAGAGAATAAGGTCATTACATCAAAAGTCAACCAAATGGAGATGCATGCTCTTTTTATCCCTCTGAGATACTTTGGACTTGCTCGCTGTTTACTAATCTAGACCTTTGTTTGTTGCCCCGCTAAAACGATTAACGGAAAAACAGTTAATAAAGGCATGGCTATCAACAGTTCAGTACCTCCAACAAATCTTTCATGACATTTATCTTCTTTTTTCTCAATTTCATCCACTAACAAATGAAAGTAAATTTCTCTAAAAGAGACGGCAGTACATGAAAATCTGAATATAAGATGGCCATTAATTCTCACTCAAACGAATGAATGGATATTATCCATTTTAAAGTTGAATTCAATTTTTGAAGAAATGTCCATGATATATATTTTGGATAAGAATGTCAGCATGTTGTTCCCTTGTGGTGACAAGTAGAATACAAATCGAATGAAAACAAAAATTTTATAAATTGTCTATTAATTTCGATGGTCATCAAGAAATTTTTATCATTAAATATGTATCTCAAAGCATTTTGAGCTAGAAACATTCCAAAATTCAAATTTGATATCATCAGAGCCCTGATTTCAATAAGTTCATTGTTATGTTGAGTATCTCAACAAGCAAACTCAATTATGCTGAGCTAGAAACATTCCAAAATTCAAATTTGATATCATGAGAGCCCTCATTTCAATAAGTTCATTGTTATGTTGAGCATCTCAATAACTCAATTATGCTGAAAGTAATCCAATATGAGTCCAAATAAGCCCAAATCAAACACTTAAAGTTTACTCAAAGGCTTTGGTGCATCAATTGGAAGGCTAAACAATCTCAAATTTTGGTATGCTTATGGTCAAATTAAGCAGCTCGACAAGAAGAATCCAACGAGCCCAATATCATTTAATTGTTAGGTTGTTAAGGCACTTAAATATTGAAAAACTATCAATGATAAGGGAATCAATGTGGAATATCAAAGTGAGTATTTAGAGATCCTGGCAAAACTTAACAAAATGTCCCTCTCAAAAACTATAAATATAGCCCCATTCTTCACTTGAAAGGGGAGGGCGATAAGAGAACAGTGAGTTGACTGCTAAAGCATAACTTATAAAGTTCTAGCAATTGTCACTGGTCATCTGAGATCGTGGTCGACCACCAAGGTCGTCATCGACCACTATAGGTCATCATCGACCACCAATCATTGCCGACCAACCATGATTATTATAGCATTCAACTATGGCTTTGGTAAACCTACTATGATTGTTATAGTCACCAACTACAGTTTCTATAGCCAACTTTGGCAGTTATAAATACAAACTATGATTTTTGTAGCTATGACTATTATCATCACCAACTACAATTGCTAAAACCTCCACAACTGCTTCAATAGCTCTATTATAGCTATCATAGCCACCTACTATGACTTTTGTAGCCAACTACGACTTCCATAGCCAACTACAACTGTTATAGCCCCATCACAACTATTGCAGTCGAACTACAATGATTAGTCTGAACAACCATTATACATTTAATTATGTTTGGCTATTTCAAAGCCATTATATTTTCAAAAGTCATCTTGTAATATCATTTAACTCAAATGAAGAATGGATATTTATATTTCTGATTACATAATGAATTATTTTAATTGGGTAAGGTCTTGTAATTTTTTTCCCTTTCTAGAGCTTTTTCACATATAAAATTATTGTCTCCTTGCATGACTATTTTTTCATCTAGGTATGTCAAATCTTTGTGCAATGCTAAAACATTAAATTATCACTCCATCACTACAAATTTTGCCCAGCCTCATCTATGAGAAAAGCAATCTCAGTTTTTAATGGCTTCTAATGTGTAGCTTGTAACAATAGAGCCTCCCACTTCAATACCCATAATTCTATGTGAAGATCACGAAGTCAGGATGCCAGGGCTCTCCTTCTGCCTTGCGAAATAGACATTATCCTACTAACAAAGGAGTTGCTTCACGAAATAGACATTATCCTACCAACAAAGGTGCCTCTTCTTTACCCTTAGTCTACCATGAGCATATAAAGGAGGAATCTAAAAATGAGATTCTCCAGCTTTTATGCAAGGCTCAACAACAAACAGTAATGTCGATTGATGGAGCTTACGTAACACAATATCAACCACTAATTGGAAATGCCCAGCTCAAATATATTTGTCCAGGGCTCCCTCATCAACCTGCCCAAGAAATTGACCTTCTCGATACTGTTAGACTTCATTTCCCTCATTGGCCTCCAAATTAGCTCGCACTGTCACATTCACCAAAATCATGTTCACACTACTGAATCATGTCATCAATTATAAAAATAAATTAAAAGAGTAATTCGGCAGAGATAGTTGGGACACTCCCACTACAGTACAACAAACTCAAAAATAAAGAATTTCCTAAATCTCTTTCTTGAGTATGATTGTAATCATATTTTTTTAAAAAATATACGCTCCATTTCGGCCTATGCCACAACTCGAGATATATAAATAATTCCTGACACCTCATTATGGCCTTTTAAATCTCAGTGGGGCTCAATTCAACTTCTTCCACAGAAACTAAAGTCATCAAGCAAATGCTCAGACTTAGGATAGGTAAAAAATTCTTAATAAATTACATTCAATTTCATCCACACAAATTAACGTCATTGAGACATGCTCCGACCAATAACTTAGGACAAGTAAAAAATTCTTAATGGATCACACATGACGTTATCCATATATGTTGGCATCATCGAGCCACACTCCAACCAACAACCTAAGACAGGCAAAAATTATTTAGTGGATTAAACACGACCTCATCCATATAGGTTAACATCGTCGAGTCAAGCTCTAACTAACAACCTAGATTAAGTCAAATATACTTAATGGAAATCTCTCAACCACATCCACATAAGGTAACATCGTTAAGCCACACTCCAACCAAAAACCTAAGATAGGTCTAATATCCTTAGTAAATTTATTTCGACCTCTTCCATACAAACTAATGTCATCGAGTAACACTCTGACAAACAACGTCAAAAAGTTTAACATACTTGATTGATTTCTTATGACATCCTCTCATACATATTAATATCATCAAATAACACTCAAACAAATTACATTGGATAGGCCTAACATTTTTAGTGAATTTCTTTCAACCTCGTCCATACACACTAATGTCATTGGGTAACACTCCAACACATAATCTCGAAATGTCTAAAATATCCACGATGGATTTCTTACGGCTCTTCCACATATGTCAAAGTAATTGAGCAAATACTCTGACTAACCTAAAAAATGCCAAAAAACATTGGTGAATTACACTCGACTTTATCAACATAGGTTAACGTCATTGAACCATAGTTGGACCAATAATCTAAAATAGATAAATAACCTTAGCGGCTCTCTCACGAACTCATCCACACAGATTAACATCGAGACATACTTCGACCAATAACCTAAGATATGTCTGACATCTTTAGTGAATTTCATTTGACCTTTTTCATACAAGTTAATGTCGTTGAATAAAAGTAAAACAAACAATGTTGGAAAGCCTAATATCACTAATAAATCTCTTACAACATCTTCCATACAAGTTAATATAGTCAAGAATGCTCCAATAAACAACATTGGATAAATCTAATATCCTTCGTGGATTTCTTTTGACTTCTTCCATACAAGTTAATGTAGTGGATAACACTAGCAAATGATCTTTGCATAAACCTAAAATCCTTGATGAATTACTTTGACCTCTTCCAAACAGGCTAATGTAGTCGAGTAGCACTCCGACAAATAACTTTGAAAGGTCTAACATCTTTGATAGATATCTTAAGATCTATTTAATACAAGTTGATGATATTGAGTAACACTCCAAAAAATAAATTTAGATAGGTCTAACGTCCTTAGTTGATTTCATTCGATCTGTTTCAAACATTTAATATCGTCGAGTGACACTCCAATGAACAACCTTGAAAGGTCTAACATCCTTGATGGATTTCTTACAGCCTTATACATATTAATAGAGTCGAGTAATACTCTAACAAACAACCTAAGATAGGGCTAATAGTCTTAGTGGATTTTCTTCGACTTCTTTCTTATATATTAAAATCGTTGAGTAACACTCTGACAAATAACATTGAAAGGTTTAATATCCATGATGAATTTCTTAAGACCCCTTTTACACAGGTCAAAGTCGTTGAGCAAATGTTTCGATTAATAAGATAAAATAGGTCAAAAATTATTAGTGGAATACACTCGACCTTGTATACATAGGTTAACATCGTTGAGCCACGCTGCTACCAATAAAATATAACAGGTTAAACAAACTTAATGAATTTATCTCGACCACAACCACACAAGTAAACGTCGTCGAACCACGCTCCAACCAATAACCTAGGATATGTCAAATATCTTTGGTAGATTTCTTTCGATATCCTCCATATAGGTTAATGTCGTCAGTAAAAATCCGACAAACTTTGAAATGTCTAACAAACTCTATGAATTTTTCAGGATCTCTTCCATACAAGTTAATGATGTCGAGTAACACACAGACGTATCCTTAGAGGTCAAAAAATTATCAGGTGAAAATTTGCTAAAGGGAAAGATATTGACATTACCAATCAAACTTGGATCTTTGATATCCCTCTTTTTAGACGGCTGGCCATTATTAATATTGAGGAGACCCAGGAGTGCACAATTTCCTACCTTTTGAACTGACACACGTAGGACCACTTTTAAACCCAACTGTGCTTTGTACCTGAACCAAGATTGTGTATTTCTTCAATCCCATTTATCTCTCTAACTGGCAAAATAGTGACAGTTATGGCGTAGGATGCCATTTTTGACAAAGCAATATCTCTTTTGCATGGGTTAAAAAGGTCAAGACTTCTACAGAGCAATTGTTTTGCCGAATGATGGCAACTGATGCAATTTCAACAAATTGTTGGCTATTTGGATAAGGATTAACGAACAACAATCTCTGCCCATGAGGATGTAACACCCCTGAGGACACTTCACATATTATGGCAAATTGCCCATTGTTCAAGAGGATAGAAGAAAACTCTTTTTGTGGGGTTTCAATCTCCCTAGAATTCAAAATATGCAAGAGTTTAATGAAACTGTCTCCCATGGTGAAGATGAGAACAAATGGCCCATTTTACTTTTCTGCAAGGTGATTTACCAATGTTGGCGAACAAGAAACTTTAAGAAGCATTTCAAACTGTATGGCAAGGCAACCACCTTGGCTTCCACTTCCCTAGAAGCTCTATCGTATATATTGTCTCCTGTCAACATTGAATGTTGAACCATCAATCAGTCGAATAGACTATTACATTATGTTTTTTGGTGCCCCGCTCCTAGATGGTTAAAGTTCAATGTACATGGGGCGCTTTTCTCGTCACATCTAGGGAGTGTGGGCTTCATCATCAGAAATGAAAACTAAGATTTCATTTTGGTGGTTGGCTTTAGCGTGGAACATTGGGATAGCGCTCGCATTGAACTTTTGGCCAAATCTTTTCTTAAAACCTTCTCGGAACCTTGGATGTATGAGGTTAATGGTGTCATTCTAGAAGACGACAACTCTAATGTCATCTCCTTTCTCCAACACTCCTTTTGTAAAGATGCTTGTAAGAATAGAACTCAGGATTGCAAAGACTTGGACTATTGCTCTTCCTTCAAACAAGTGCTCTTCATACATAATCCTAAAGCTTGCAACAAGGCGGCTCATTTTTTGTACCACCTTGGCTTTACAGGATAGCTTTGTTTTTAAAGATAAATGTCACAATAGTGAATTTTCTTTTATACTTTTCGAGGACAAGGCACATTGCTACACTTAAATCGTGCTTTTTGGGTACCTTTTATAATTTTGTCATTTTTTGTAACTTTTGATATAGTAATGCAAATGCATATTAAAAAAAGAAAAAAAATCTTAAATAGGTCAAAGATGCTCAGTGGACTTCTCGTGTCAAATTATATACATATTAATGTTATACAAATATCCTCGAATAACTTGGATTAATCGTTAGATCACACATTTATATGCTTCCATCCACTAAAAGAAGATATTTGATTCTACTGTCTCATATAAAGGCCTAAACTTAAAGAGGAGAATTATATAAACTCTTAAGTCCTGAAAGACTTCTAAGCTTTAATATTTTGTCACATTCAGGGCGACCACTACATGACTAATGGTGTCATCAGATTATCATTACTTAATATTGATGTCGATGCCCAAGGCTTTCAGGCTATCACTATCTTTAAACTGTCAATGAATCGGTGTTATCCGACAATCACCAACACTATTATTTGGCTGATACTCTTGGATTTACCAACATAACTGAACTACTATCACCAAGTTACCACTATTTGACCATCATTTCTTAAATACATTCAACCACTACATGACTAATGGTGTCATAAGATTATCATTACTTAATATTGATGTCGATGCCCAAGGCTTTCAGGCTATCACTATCTTTAAACTGTCAATGAATCGGTGTTATCCGACAATCACCAACACTATTATTTGGCTGATACTCTTGGATTTACCAACATAACTGAACTACTATCACCAAGTTACCACTATTTGACCATCATTTCTTAAATACATTCAACCACTACATGACTAATGGTGTCATAAGATTATCATTCATACTCTTGGATTTACCAACATAACTGAACTACTATCACCAAGTTACCACTATTTGACCATCATTTCTTAAATACATTCAACCACTACATGACTAATGGTGTCATAAGATTATCATTCATACTCTTGGATTTACCAACATAACTGAACTACTATCACCAAGTTACCACTATTTGACCATCATTTCTTAAATACATTCAACCACTACATGACTAATGGTGTCATAAGATTATCATTCATACTCTTGGATTTACCAACATAACTGAACTACTATCACCAAGTTACCACTATTTGACCATCATTTCTTAAATACATTCAACCACTACATGACTAATGGTGTCATAAGATTATCATTCATACTCTTGGATTTACCAACATAACTGAACTACTATCACCAAGTTACCACTATTTGACCATCATTTCTTAAATACATTCAACCACTACATGACTAATGGTGTCATAAGATTATCATTCATACTCTTGGATTTACCAACATAACTGAACTACTATCACCAAGTTACCACTATTTGACCATCATTTCTTAAATACATTCAACCACTACATGACTAATGGTGTCATAAGATTATCATTCATACTCTTGGATTTACCAACATAACTGAACTACTATCACCAAGTTACCACTATTTGACCATCATTTCTTAAATACATTCAACCACTACATGACTAATGGTGTCATAAGATTATCATTCATACTCTTGGATTTACCAACATAACTGAACTACTATCACCAAGTTACCACTATTTGACCATCATTTCTTAAATACATTCAACCACTACATGACTAATGGTGTCATAAGATTATCATTCATACTCTTGGATTTACCAACATAACTGAACTACTATCACCAAGTTACCACTATTTGACCATCATTTCTTAAATACATTCAACCACTACATGACTAATGGTGTCATAAGATTATCATTCATACTCTTGGATTTACCAACATAACTGAACTACTATCACCAAGTTACCACTATTTGACCATCATTTCTTAAATACATTCAACCACTACATGACTAATGGTGTCATAAGATTATCATTCATACTCTTGGATTTACCAACATAACTGAACTACTATCACCAAGTTACCACTATTTGACCATCATTTCTTAAATACATTCAACCACTACATGACTAATGGTGTCATAAGATTATCATTCATACTCTTGGATTTACCAACATAACTGAACTACTATCACCAAGTTACCACTATTTGACCATCATTTCTTAAATACATTCAACCACTACATGACTAATGGTGTCATAAGATTATCATTCATACTCTTGGATTTACCAACATAATTTAAACTGTCAATGAATCGTTGTTATCCGACAATCACCAACACTATTATTTGGCTGATACTCTTGGATTTACCAACATAACTGAACTACTATCACCAAGTAAACACTATTTGACCATCATTTCTTAAATACATTCAATCATTGACGATCATTAATTATAGGTCAATATCAAAATCAATGCCTATTAACATCATCTCATCAACATCCATAAGGTTGATACATGACATTGATACTCAGCTTTAGTTAATACATGTCACTTTTTATTAAGCTAGTGCATGTCAATAATGCCCACTATTACTTTTTGCAATATTCGTGACAACACCCAAGATAAATCCTCGAAAGAAAACCAATAGTGGACATATTCATCACTAAAAAGACACCGGGAAAGCAACTAAAAAAGAAAGTCTTAACTCATATCCCTAAAATATGCTCATGAGATGGCATCAATTGAAGCTAGCGAGGACACATCCATAAAGTTGATACATGACATTGATACTCAGCTTTAGTTAATACATGTCATTTTTTATTAAGCTAGTGCATGTCAATAATGCACACTATTACTTTTTGCAATATTTGTGGCAGCACCCAAGATAAATCCTCGAAAGAAAACCAATTGTGGACATATTCATCACTAAAAAGACACTTGGAAGGCAACTAAAAAAGAAAATCTTGACTCATATCCCTAAAATATGCTCATGAGATGGCATCAATTGAAGCTAGTGATAGACACAGTCCTCACTAGAAAAACTCTATGAAAGCAAGAGATTAACAAAATCTCAATTAAAAAGTTCAGAAAGCTATAGGTTCCAAAAGATACATATACACAAAAATTTCAAAAATCATAAATCTCAGAAGATACATGTACACTAAAAAAATCTCATATGATTTAAGTCTTAAGAGAAACATGCACATCAAAAAAATATCAAAAAATTATAAGCCTTAGAAGATACAGATAAACTAAAAATTATTAGAAAACTATATGCTTTACAATGTACAACTGATATGTCATCAAAAAAATTTTATCAAACATAAATCTCAATGCATTTTGAGCAAGAAATATTCAAAATTTAAAACCAAGATCATTTGATCCCTAATTTCAATAATTTTATAATCAAGCTGAACATGTCAGCAAGACGAACTCTATGATGCTTAAAGTGATCGAATCTGACTCATAAATAAAAATAAGCCTAGCTCAAACACTAAAAGTTTAGTTGAAGGCTTTGGTGCATCACCTAGAAGGCTAAATGATCTCTAGATTTAGCATGCTTATAATCAAATTCAAGCAGTTAAAAAATAGGAAACCAACGACCCAAAGAGCATCTAATAGAGGTCATTAAGCCACTTATATGTTGAAAAAATTATATGTGATCAAGGAAATTAATGTGGACCGTCCGATGGAGTGTTAAAAAATCTTAAGAAAATTAATGTGGACCGTCCGATGGAGTGTTAAAAAATCTTAAGAAAATTAATGTGGACCGTCCGATGGAGTGTTAAAAAATCTTAAGAAAATTAATGTGGACCATCCGATGGAGTGTTAAAAAATCTTAACTAAATTTACCAAAACGTCCTCAAAAATTATAAATTGACTCAAATCTTCACTTGATAAGAGGTGAGAAGAAAAGAAAGATGAGCTGACAACTAAAATTTAACTCTTAAAGTCCCGACAATTGTCGTCATTCAACCAAGATTGTGGTCGATCACTAAAATTTATCGCTCACCAACTATAGCTTCTATAACCAACTACGACTGTCATAACCACCAACTAAAATTTCTTTAACTAAATAAAGTGTTATAACCTCCAATTACAGCTTTAGTAGCTCTACTACAATTGTTATAGCCACCTACTACAACTTTTATAGTCAACTATGCCTTCTATAAAGATGACTATTATAACCCCACCATCACAATTGTAATCAAAATACAATAGTTATCATTCAAACTACCCTTATATTGTTATATCTGTTGAATTATTTCATAGTAGTTATGATTTCAACATCATCTTGCAATTTTTCTTCTTTAATTCACGTGAAGAGTGGACATTTGTACTTCTGATTACATAGTAAATTATTTTAACTAGACCAGATCCTATAATTTTTTTTTCCTTTTCTAGGGATTTTTCACGTAAAAATTTGTGGTGTTTCCTCTCATGACTCTTCTTTTATATGTGTACTGGATTTCTGTGCAAATTTAAGAGTTAAATTGACACCACTACCGTGAGTTTTCTAGCACATAAAAAACTTCAATACGATTAATACAATTATTTTGCACAAAATTATATGTGATATTGATAATTGAATTGTTATCACAAAGAGCCATATAGGAAATTTCTATTGAAAATTTGAATGTTTAAGGCAATTTTTAGCCATAGAAAATCAAACTTCTTAATGCCATAAATCTATATTCAACTTAATATCATGTTACTTAATGCCATAAATCTATATTCAACTTAATATCATCTTATTATTTTTTTATTTTTTTAACTTATCCAAATCATAATTTTAACCTAAAAAAAGGTGTAATATCCTAAAGTTGACCTCCCATCAACTATAAAACCCACATAATCGACATCTGTAAGTTTCAGGAGTTACATCAACATCCTTTTTAAATAAAATTCTTTTACCCGTGTCTCTTTCAGATATTATAAAATTAGATGTGGTGCCTTCTTATGATTTCGTCATGATTGTGTGGATAAGTCGACTAACCGAACAACAATATAAGTAATAGCATATCAAATATGTGATAAGTAGGATTGTCTTCGAACATCACTTATAGGAGATATTTTCAAATATTATGTCTTTTAGAGTATCTCCAACTTTATGATTAAATTTCTTGCCGCTTTCGATATATGTGCATCTTAACTTAGCCATCCCTTTCAATAGGAATATCATATATTTTTGTTGTAATACAAAGATCTCATGGCAAGCCTGTGAAACTTAATGACAAAGAATTTTGTTTAACATGTCTAACTCTTTGATTTCATATTCTTGAGTAGCATATTCTTTAAATTCTATATTTCTTTGAAGTCACTGTTTAGTGAGTTGAATAAATAAAATAATTAATAATTTAATGTGAAATTTAAGTGAAAAAACTATAATTTTATGGATTGTTACCACTAAATAAAATGTTTATGGTAGAAATTTCTCATGTTATGTCAGGTATGTAAGGTCAAAACTTCCACATTGAAAAAAAAAAGATAGTAAAAAGCTAAAAATAAAATAAAATAAAACAGTCAAGGTAGAACCTTGGCACTATCATGCAATGTTGTGATGCTAATCAACAAAAAAAGATTAAGAAATAGAAAAATCAACACCACAAATGGCTAGGGAGCATGGAAGCACTCAGAACGTGAAACAATGCTTGAGAACCAAATTGCTTAATGCCATGGCACTGATTAAACAACATTGTGATGCCATAAGATTGGCAAAAAAAGCATTTGGGATAAAGAACAAAGCACTATCGTGCCACATTAAGGATCACCATGGCATTAGAAGAAGCAAAAAATAGCCGAAGGGATCAAGAGCTAAGCACTAAGGCACTTACCCATAGCGCCGTGGTGTTATATCGTAAGAACACGCCAAAAGCCAGCAAGCATATAAAGCTAGGATGCCTAGTGTTGCAGCACAATGATTCGACATTCAATTTTAAAATAGTTTTCATGCTTATTGGGAGAATTATTAAAGTAATTGTGTGGAGTTATTTGAATGGAGACATTTGCTAATAGAACATAAAAGAATGTAGACTAGAGAACTTAAAGTGTGGCAAATAAAAGTGTGGATCAAAGCACAAAAGAGGAGGAAGCCATTATAGCAGTAGAAAGAAGAAAAAAAATGCTATAGACAGGACTTCTTCAGATCACTACTTTCCTCACTTCTACAAATATTCACTCTAGTTCTACGTAATGTATGTTTGATTTTGCCATGAAACTAATGTATTTATCTGAGTTTGGGGCATGAACAAAATTTTTTACTTGAGAAAATAGTTTGATTTTTGCAACTTTTATTCTCAGAATTGTTTGATATATCTTGAACTACATTTAGTTAAAGCTTATGACCGAATTTCAATTGAAAATATCTAATATTTAATATAACTGAAAGAATTATTTTCTAATTAAGAAAGATATGTTAGCAAGTTTACTAATTGGGAAAGGAATATATTCAATTTAAACATGCAATATTTAAGAACGATACTTAATACAATCTTATGATTCTAGTTCATATGATAATATCGTGAATAAATCAATAAAGGTAAAACGTAAGTTATAAAGAAAGGCTAACATATCATAATTCTTGATTGAGAATCATCTTGATTAATTGACAATTAGATTATGGATTTAAGTATAATAGATTTGAAGGAACTATAAATTTAGAGTGTTCTATGTCTCTGAATGTAAAACTCAGCGATATAGTTTAGTCTAATAAAATCTTCAGATTGTAGTTTCATATTTTCTTACAATATTGGATAAAAATCTAGGATGAGCTAAATTGGTAATTATTTATCAAAATTAATATTATGCTCCTCGTGAGAATAATACTATGGATACTGCAACAACAACAACAACAACAAGCCTCTATCCCACTTACGTGGGGTCGGCTACATGAATCCTTTTTTTTCCATTGCGTCCTATTTAGTGTAATATTTTCATTTAGTTAAAATAAACTAAGATCATTTTTTATACAATAAGCCCAAGTCTTCCTAGGTCTACCTCTACCTTTCTTAACATAAGTCGAATCTAAGACATCTACTCTCCTAATCGGATCATTAGATGGCCGATGTTTAATGTGACAAACCATCTAAGACGATTCTCTCTAATTTTGTCTGTCATATGAGCTACACCAACCCTATCACGGATATATTACTAACATGGCATATACACTTGTGTACATCACATTAAGCAAATCCATATTTTTTTTGTAATTGTCGAGGATCTAAACTTGTTTTGTATAAGATTTTTTTTGGGAAAATTGTTTTGTATAAGTTAAGATTTATTCAATTCTCCTACTTCTAGTTCATTTTATTTATTGTTGTTATCCTTCACTTAATTTTTATTTGTTGTATGTGTTAATATCTTGTCATTATTGTCATTGTTTTTTTTTTTAATTGACTGTTGTGTTGTATGCACAGTGCAGAGAACTGAACTCTTGTTCCATATAAACCCGAATTGAAGGAACTAATAGAAAACTTACAAAATAATCTTAACAAAATTCACAAAAATGGAAAACTCACTGAATGAACTAGATCAATTTAGACCTTTAATAGATTATGTCACGCCGCATGTACATGATATTCATCAGATTATAAAAAGGCCAAAAACTCTTGTTAATATTTTTAAACTCAAACCATCGATTATCTAAATGGTTCAAAACTCACAGTTTAAAGGTTCACTTTACATATAGCTAGTTTCCTAATGATTTGCGTGACTTTTAAGTAAAATAAAGTATTTGATGATGTCATTAGACTTAACTTGATTCCATTTCTTTTTGAGAGAAAGTTAAAATGTTGTTAAATTCACTGCCCCAAATATTAATAACTAATTGGAATGATTTAGCTCAAAACTTCATAGCGAAATATTTATACCATCTAAAATTGTCAAATTAAGAAATGATATCAAACTAAATAGCAACATGGTTTAAAACAACTTTATTTCAAGCATGCAAGAGAATTCAAAGAATTTGATATATGGATCAAAGCCTCATCCCAAATACATTAGTACCAATGATAACAGAATAGTTAAGAACAACTACCTTCATTTCTAAATAATATATTCCAATATTTGTTTTCTCCATGTATCGACCAGAATAAGACATGCATGCACATCAAACACCAATTTCAAGCTACATTTGTAATTCCTATGCTAGATCTTTGCCAGGCATCAGAAAGATTATTATCATATGAATAATGTTTCAAAAAATGATTCATTTCTGAACGCAACAGATAAAATCAGTGAATGAAAGCTGCTCTTAGTCAACAGCAAAGAGGGTTGTAAAGAGATTTATATGATCCTCCAAAACATCCTTAAACTGAAAAAAAAACAAGGTTAAGAAAAGTGCTTCCAATAGAAGAAAAAGATATCAGGAAAGAAGAAAATTCATCACATAAAAAATAACAAAAATTCAAATTTCACTGTCCTCAATCTTTTAAAACCAACCAGAAATTTACTAAGTAAGCTCACCAAGAATCATCTTCTTCACATCACTTGCTCGGCGAGCTGCTTCAAGCTGGAACTCAAAAGAGCTAGGTCCACCAACTTTATCACTGTACCGCTGGCTCCTACTTTGAGCTGATTTCTGACTGAAGTCACTTTTATCTGATTTTTCTTGTGAGCTTCCAAACTTCATAAAGAAGGTGCCATTAGGCCAAAGGATCTGATGACAAATTTAGAATTAAATTATAAAATGTAAATGAGAATCGAGCTGTTTCTCATTGCATGGGAAAGCTTAGAACAAACACAAACCATGCACGGATTATTTGTAGCACAGGTATTCCAGGAAAAAAAACAAAGTTGAATGGAAGTAACATAACCATCAAAAAATCATTTATTCTACAATGCAATCAAGATGTAGCTTCACAAATCCAAGAAGGTTTTAGACATTCAGAAACCAATCATAAAAATCTACAAAGATATGCATGAAACTGAAAATATGTAAAGAAATGAGAAATTTCAAAAAGACACCATGCACTGAAAAATAAACCGACCCTGATGAGTTATTGAAATAAGTTCTTGGAGACGAGCACTTATCATTTGCTAATGACGTGTATTTCAATAGATTTAAAAAAAAAGGTAAAATACACATCCCAGCCCATTGATAATAAAACCATCTTGAAACCAGTGCAACATGCACGATGGAAATCACAAAAGTTATTGCTGCATCCAAATTTGTTTGTAGACAATACCAAAATTTTGACTTACAAGGGTTGCAAGGCACACATAGCATAAAAATAAAGAAAGAAAAAGAATGAAAAATATAGAGCTAGAGCGAAGCTCCAAAATTTTATTAGATTAGCAAAATAAAAAAACCCAAGCACAAAGAACTTTATTTCAAAACTTGTTTTGGGAATGAGCCAAGCTTTTGTGCCACAGAAAATACTATATCTGATGAAACATACCTAACAAAATTTCCTTTCACTAAATCCAAAAGGCATGCAGCCAAGAGTACGTAGAAATAAATGTTGTCCATTGATTGAAATCACGATTAAATATATATTGTTAAATGGCTGAAATTACAGCTTAGAAGATATATCAGCCTCCTTGGTCAAGACTGACAAATAGCTTCTAAGTTTTAATGAGATCATAAGACTTTTAGCCAGTTCATGTTGAGCCTGAAGATTTTGTGCTAAACATGGTACCCTCATGCCGAGCTTGATGAGTTCATGATGAGCTTAGCAAGTTCATTTTGATCTTTGTGAGTTCATGCTATCCTGATGAGTTTGTGCTAAACCTTCTAACCTCAGGCTGATCTTGACGACTTCTTTTGATCCAAATGAGTTCATCATGGTATTTGACAAGTCATGATGGACTGTGGTGAGTTCGTCGTCTTTACCCTTTTTATTCATACAATTTTCCCTAAACCAAGCCGAGTTTAATTGAGCCAAAACCATGATTTCCTGAAATATTTGGGTATACAGATGCAAGGGTAATAAGCATCTATGCAAAATAGCTTAAATACAAAAAATTATAAAGCCTATAATCTATTCAAAACAAAAACTCTTGTTAATTTTTATCAAAAGAGCCTTGAAATGCAATGTAAGGCATGTGCACCTTCAGACTGCCCAAGGCAAACTAATTAGTACTAAGTAACAAAAAGGCAAATTACTAAAATTTGGCTTGTAAGCCTCTAATTTGTGATATATCATTGAATCATTAGTTGTGGTAGATGTGGTGAAAAAAATGACTAAAAAGGAGATGAAACAAAGAATAAATGGGCACTGATGGCAAACTATACCACAAAGTTTCACGTTCGTGTGTGTAATCTTGATCTCTCCCTAGCAAACAAAACAACATGAGAACATTATTCTACACCGCCTCAATTCACCATTTCGAGCAATATATACTAGATTTGTCTCTGTCATCTCCAGCCAGGTATCCTTCAATTGAAGTAATTCATTGCCTAAAGAAACATATGCCGCACCTCTTGCCAATAGTCGAAACAATAATTAGGGCTCAATTTGAAGTATGCAAAACTCCTACCAAAGAATTATACGATTTACCTAGAGTTGCAAAAGTTGATAGAATAAATTTTTCAAAGATATTAGTGCATTAATTTACATTAGAATTATATTTAATGGCACTAATAAAATGTTACAATAAACTATTACCAAACAACAAGCGTATAACCACTTGAAGGGGATGATGTTCTAGTCATATTAAGAACATATTGTGAGCAAAAAGTATGCCTAAAGTTGATTATATATATACATCAGCATGGCATAAAATATATTTTAATTTTTTTGTAAATAATCTTGTTTTTATTTTAGGTGGAAGGCCACTAAGAAAACTGCAAAGTGCAAACCTTAATAAAGATAAAGGTAACAAGGTGGAACCAGAAGTTCACAACATTATAGCTAATTATCGATAATAAACACTTAAAAATATATTTCAGGGATTTTACATTATAGCTAATTATCGATAATAAACACTTAAAAGTATATTTCAGGGATTTTTCAAATATAAGTTTAACAAGCTGTCTAAAAAAAAAAGAAATTGTAGTTCCATGCGCACTTTAGCTTGGACCAAGCTTCACAAAGGTATTAGTTTCAAGCATACTAATGACTGTCATTCAATCAAGACACATCAACATAATTAATAGTGGGAATGATTTTTTCTTTAGCTTCATTAATTAAAGTAATTAAGGAATATTTACTTAGGATAAAAAAAAATGCAAGTCCTTGAACAATATAACTCCTTCTGATTTTCCACTGAAAGGCCCGTCAGTACGTTAAAAAATTAGGGCCTAGTAAACCCGCACTAGCCAAGCACAATGGTGTGGCATCTGTGGCATCACAAGCCCCAATGTTCCACCACTACAAGGTTTAAACACAAAAAGGCTAGAAGAAGGATACAAGGTTTCATTCATGGTTTCCTTCCTGAAACAAAGCACATGAAGAAGCGAATTTTATTAAAGAAGTCGCTACATGAAAAGTCAAAGAGTTTCAAGAGATTTGAGTTTCATAAAAGATTTTATGAGGAGAGCATTGGGGTGTGATTTTGTTAGGGTGTGGTCATTTCGGGTAATATAACTCCCAAAAATCTACCAATATAAGTTCAGAAGGAGCTAAGGCTTCTTTCATGGCTCCATTTTCCTTCAACAAGACACATTAAGGAGTAACTTATTAAAGAACCCGCTTCAGAATTAGTCAAGCTCTAGAAGATTTGAGTTTCAAAAAAGATGCCACCAAAAAAAGCAGACTATTTGTGATTTTATTGCAACTCCTTCAAATGGTCTTCTTCAAAAACCAATAGGGAAAATGTTAAGTACATAATTGGATTAGCTTCCTCTACAAGTTGCTTCAAGGTAAGACTCCATTAAAAAAGATACTAACCTTGAAAAAGCTACAATATGGTGACCACCAACAATTGACAACAGGATGATACAAATTTCTTTTGAAATGATGTTAGAAGGTATCAACGACAAATTTTGAGGTAAAGCATTCCAGCCAAAAGGTTCTCCTTGCCATCGAATAGAGAAGACTCCTAAAGGAGATAGACAGATCCATTATAACCACTGAATATATCAACCTTAAATTATAAGGCAAAAATCTTGAAGTGAAGACTTAAGATAGCTTTAAGGATGAGTTAATCCAGGAACGGACTCAACGTTCCAAAAGATCTGAATCAAGTCAATATATGTTACATGGTGAATGCAGTGCAAGGCTTGTAAGCAATACAAATTTTACTGAACCATGACCAAAAGATCTTGATAGAAAATTCAGACGCCAAACCTTATATACCCAGGCTTGCATGTTGAGCATCAGTGTTGATATTTAAAAAAAAAAAAAAAAACTAAGGACGTCACCTATAAAATACACACAGCATAAATGCCTTTGATTTCACAATCTTCCGACATCTTAAGGTAAGATGTAAAGCATTATAAAAGGCACTCCCAAGTATGCTAATAAAGCCAATTCGATTGTAGGTTTCATCGTGACTAAACTTCTAAAAATACAATAACAACAACAACAAAACCTTAATCCCACTACATGGGGTCGGCTACATGAATCCTTTTTCTCCATTGCATCCTATTTAGTGTCATATTTTCATTTATTTCTAGTAAATTAAGATCATTTTTAATAAAATAAGCTCAAGTCTTCCTAAGTCTACCTTTGCCTTCCTTAACACAAGTCGAATCTAAAATATCTACTCTCCTAATCAGATCATCAGATGGTCAACGTTTAATGTGACCAAACCATCTAAGAAAACTTTCTCTAATTTTGTCCGTCACAGGAGCTACACCAACCCTATCACGGATATATTCATTTCGCATTTTGTCTCTAAGTGCAAAGCCACTCATCCACCTAATCATTCTCATCTTGACAACACTTAACTTATTATTATCCTTCTCTTTTAAAGGCCAACATTCAGCGCCAAAGAGCATTGCAGGTCACACCACCGTCTTATAAAATTTTCCTTTCAGTCTAAGCGGTACTTTTCTATCACACAAAAGGCCCGAAGACTCCAAGGTACATCCTTCTGTAAATGTCCATTAAGATCATCCATAAAGCAAAAAGATATGGCTTAAAGACGATCCCTGATGTAATCCAACAGGAATAGGAAATTTGAATTCTACTATTAACATCACCATCTATATCACCGTCGCTTTGAATAAAGGTCCCAAGTTATCTAAATCGTTCACACCTTTAAATAATTTGATCACCCAAAGTCACACTTTTGTCACTAGAGCTATTACTACTAAAATTACATTCCATGTATTCAGTTTTAGTTCTACTTAAA
>NW_018164914.1:33563-60968 GCF_001263595.1 Phalaenopsis equestris
TTTAGACTCCAATGTAGACCTCCATATTCAAGTTTTTTCTGGGCTTTTTCTCTCGTTTTATCCACGAGAAGGATATCATCAGCAAAATGTATACACCAAGGTACATCCTCCTGTAGATGTCCAGTAAGACCATCCATAACTAAAGCAAAAAGATATGGGCTTAAAGACGATCCCTGATGTAATCCAACAGGAATAGGAAATTATTTGGTCAATCCTCCTTCAGGTTGAACACAAGTAACAGTTCTAGCATACATATCTTTAATGACCGGAATATAAGTCATATCAACGTCTTTCTTCTCAAGAACTCTCCAAATGATATCTCTTGGAACCTTATCGTAAGCTTTTTCTAAATATTCTCCTTATTATCTCTGAACTTCTCCATCAAACCTCTCAATAAATGTATAGCTTCCATAGTAGCCTTCCCGGCATAAATCCAAATTGATTATAAGAAATCTTTGTCATGCGTCTTAACCTATATTCAATTACCCTCTCTCATAACTTTAAAGTATGACACATCAACTTAATTCCTCTATAATTTGCACACTCTTGTGCATCCCCTTTATTCTTAAAAATGGGGACCAAAATACTCTTCCTCCACTCCTCAGGCATCTTTTTAGTTTTTAAAATAATATTAAAGAGTTTAGTAAGCCAAGAAACTCCCAAATCTCCCAAATATTTCCACACTTCAATTGGGATATCATCAGGACCTACAGACTTTCCACCCTTGGTTTTCTTTAAAGCCTCCTCAACTACTTATTTACTAATGCTACGGTAAAAATGAAATGTTTTATTATTATTCACGATATTAAAATCACTAAGGTCGATCGTATTTTCAGAAACTTCATTAAAAAGTTTATCAAAGTAACTCACCCACCTATGTTGAATTTTTTTTTCTAAGAAAAATACTTTTTGATTTTCATCTTTAATACACTTGAGTTTAATCTTTACTTTTCTTTTCTCTTTGTTTGGCTAGTTTATACATATATTTTTCACCCTCCTTAGTATCTAATCTATTGTAAAGATCATTAAAAGCAGAATTTTTAGCATCACATATAGTTCTTTTAGACTCCCTGCACAAAGATATTAAACTTCTAAAAATAATTCAATTAAATTGGAGCTCAACACAAAGACATTTTCTTTGAGGACCCACGCATGCGTGCACACACACACATCCTTTAAGCTCAACAGGCACATGCAGAGTAGAGCTTACATGCATATACACTCATTCACTCATCAAGTTTGAGGGTTCACCATCTTAGCTCACAAACTAGATGCTAAAAATAATCACATGAATCACTTAAAATCTAATAATGAGATTCTCTCATATATGCACTAAGCTCAGTAAATCTAAGAAACAAGAGGTCTCTCCTTAATTTATAAAAATGGGTTGGAGCTAATTAGATAGATCAAATAATAAGCTTCAACAATGCATGTATCACCTCAATAAATCAAGGAATGTAGCCAAGCCACTTCTAATTTATAATCCTAAAGGAAAAGTCTCCACTGGATCCAACAAGCTCTATAAATGTATTAACTCATTAAATAAAAAAACTGAGCGAGGTCTTTCCTAACTAACAAATCTGATGGTAGAGTTAATCAGGTGGATTCAACATTCTAGTATTCTACAAATAGAAGCTTACAAAGTTTTATACTCACTCGTTTGATATGTCCATGAACTAAGACAAAATGTTCCCTAAGTTGAGCAAGCAGTAAGGGGCGGGCTGATTAAGTCCCTCTACTTATAAACCCACAAATAGAGCAGGAGCATATGCCAAAAGTGCCCTTCCAAGTAAGAAGTAATTTTTTTAGCTTAACGAGTTCAAAGTAGAGCCAAATAGTTTATCTTTATTTAACAAGCCAAACGGCCCTATTAAACTGATCAAGTCTTCCCCATAAGAAGTAATTTTTTTAGCTTAACGAGTTCAAAGTGGAGCCAAATAGTTTATCTTGATTTAACAAGCCAAACGGCTCTATTAAACTGATCAAGTCTTCCCCAAAAAAAAAAACTTACAAGGGTCGAACTCATCATTATCTAAAACCAAAATCCCAAAGTTGGAGTTGGTTCATAAGCCAAAAGTCCTTTACCAAAAAAGTGGACAATTTTAAGCACAAAAAGGCCAAAGTTGAGCTAAACCAAAAAAAAGAAAAATCTCTAGGGGACAATAATAGTCAAACCAATTAAATAGTCACAACAGCTCCAAGGATTGAAAAGTCCATAGAAAAGTCAAATAAAATTTCTTACTTCACTTGGGCTAGTGGTTAAATTAATCAAATTCACCTTCATTAATTAATTAGTTGTAAGGGCTAAACTTTTTATGTTACTCCAGCTCAGAAATCCAAATGCAAAATTGTGTCATATGGCTAAAATCTAAACAAGATACCAATTTTCAACACTTACCAAATGGGGCTCAAGTCTAGCAAAGTTCCTTAGTCAAGATCCTTTAATTGATTGACAACCCATACTCATATGATCAAAAATGTTAATGATGGGTTTAATTTAGCCATTATACCGAGGTTTTAAATTTATCACATATTACTTCTTGCATCTAGATTTATATTTGCACCTCTTTGATAATGATCAAAAGTATGCCAAACCTTTTGTGCTCCTCAACCTGACAAGCAGAGCTAATTTTTTGGATTCACTAGTTTTAGTAGCCAAGTTCATGTATAACACTTTAACTTAATAGTCTAAATACCGAGTCATTCAAACAATATAAACTTAGTAAGTCAAGTGGTTGAGGCATCAAATTTAATTAGCTCAAAAACATAAGGAACGAATTTCATTGTTCAACATAATACAAAATCTAAGTTAACACTCAAATCTCAGGCTCAACAAGGGAAAAACTTAAGCTTAAATATCAAATTCACTTGAGCAACCGTAGAAGTTGAAAGAAAAAAAAATTAGCTAAATAAACCCTAAAGTTTGAGCTACCTCATTGATTTGACTACCTTTAGTAGTCGAATCAACACATCAATATCAAGATCACTACTCCTAATAACAGAGTTCAAGTATCAAGTTAAGCTCAATAAGCACAATTGTCAAATTTGTCGAATAACTTGGTTGAAAAACATAAAAAGTTAAGCAACCTTCTCAACTCACAAACATTAGTGAAATAGTTGGGACACTTACGGTGATTCAAAATAATTTACGGACCAAATTATCTCCTAACTAATTCAAAACTCAAGGGCTGAACTAAACATTTGAGGTTATAAGCCTAAGAGCTGAGCTATCTTACCAATTCACAAGCTTTAGGCAAGTTTGATAGGTGATAATAGTTTAAAAAACCTCAGGATGAAATTATGCCCTAGCCAGTTAACAAACTAAGGAACAAGTTCGCATTCACAAGTCTTAAGCTAAATAGTTGCATTGTCATTGCGACTCAAAAACTCGTGTAGCCAAGTTGATATAAGTAAAATGGTTTAATAAAATTTAAGGACTTAATCATCCCCTTATTACTTGTTAAACAAGCTCAAAAGCAGGATTTGACAAATTTTGATACCAGACAAATTCAATAATCCTAATAAACAAGTTCGTATATATGCATGATGGTTCATCAACTTTAAAAGACCAATAGCCCGAGAAAAAAACTGGCATTATAAGGTTACATATCTAAAAATTGAGTTATCATGCCAATACAAAAAGCTTTGAAGGCTACAATGGAGCTAAAATTTCAATTTAACAAGCATAAAGGATAAATTGGAGAAATACCTCAACACAAAAACTCAAATAACTAAGCACTAATGACCAAGTTGACATATCACTGTGATAAGTCCAACGAATGAACATCTCCTTGTCAATTCAAAAAGCCAATGAGCCAACAACACCATCAAATCAGAAGGCTAAGGGTCGAGCAACCATTTAACCTCAATTGCTCTAATAGTTGAGTAAACACAATTCTCTGGCTGCTCAACAAGTCTTAAGGACCAAATTATATCTCATTTGCCAATACAATAAATGTAAGGGCCAAATCAGCACCCCAAGTTCACAAGCAAGAATTGGAGCTATTACATTACCTCGTAAGCTCTGGTAGCCGAATGCCTCAATAAGCCCAACGACCAAAACATTACATAGAAGTTTAATAAGCCTAAAGGTCAAACTAGCACCCTTAACTCATAAGTCTAAAGGTTGAGCTACCATGTTTACTGACAAACTCTAAAAATACACAAACCTTAATTCATAGTTATAAGAGCCAAGTTGCATGTTGGCCTGTAGGTCTTAGCTGTTGAGTGTACAAATAAATATGATTATTCACCAAGTCGAAGGATAAAACCATGCTTTTGCTAGTTCAAACATCGGCTAACAAGAATTATTGCTAATCCAATTGATATTATTAGCAAATCAAACCTAAAAATCAAGGTGAACACATTTCTAACCAAGGCCTTTAGCTCAAAACTCATTTCCTGTTAAAGAGCGGCAATGAACACACCACAATGTTGTTGCAAGTTGCATTTAGTTGGGCAATTAAGTTGGCAATTATGATAATTAACCAAGAAAAGCATGACACAATTGAAACAGGTAGCACAAGCTCAACTTGTTGTGAGCTACCAACCCATTCGCAACCATATTTATTAGCTGTTGAAGCTAAAATAGAGAGTAAATATCACTCATTCCATAAAATGTTCAAACCATCTATAGCCCATCTCCCTGTTTTCATCTAAAAAAATAGGTAATATGTCGGTGATGGTTTAATATTAAAAAAGAATTTCAATTTAATCATAAAACCAATAATCCTGATAGCAAAAGAGAGAGAAGATCTCCTCCTTACACCCACCACCTTCCAACCTAAACGATACCTTCTTAATACTTTACAAACCATTTGAGCTCTCTCTATTAACTACAACACTTCCCACTTGACCCTTTTTCTTAAAGTCAATCACAAGCGGTCTAGCGCCTGTAATTGTTGGTAGAGGAGGTGAGGGTTGACTTACAAGTGCGTGCACAGATGGGTTTTAGAAAATTTCAGTGGAGGCAACCCAATACTTCAGCAAAAATTAAACTCACATATAAAATCCTTCATTGGAACCCTTAAACTATAAAGGACCGAATAGGCTCACAGTATGAAAAGTAATATGTAGCAATGGATGTAGCCCAGGGCCACTCGATTCTATTGCAATGCTTATACAAAATCCGACAAATTAATAAAACTTATATTACGAAGAAGAGAAACATACTCACTTTAATTCCCTCCTTGAAACTTAACCCCGTTAGACAAACTTTCAACTACTTTGAGTGCCAAGGATGCACACACCTGACAATATTATAAATGGGCCTAATTGCTTGTGTTGCCTACATGTAAACAAATATCTAAATGTCCCTAACCCAAACAATTCTAAAAATTTTCATACAAACCTTTCGTTTGACAAACCATCTATAAAGAGATGCATTATCTCAAGACGTGCTCTAACTACAAAGGTATATTGCCACTCAAAGCTTCATATTCATGTCATACAAGCGCTCTACTTGAATCTTCTCAAACAACAATTAATAAGATCTATGATCTATTCTACTATAAATGTCTATCGCCACTTAAACCTCAAAAAACAGACAGAACTCCTCATGTAACCCTATACTATATGGCATGCAAGTGCTCTAAATGTAGTAATTTCTTTAATGAAGTGAAAAAAGATTATACTTGTATGCTTTTCAATGGCATTCAAAGGATTTTATAGTTAATGCTTATCACAGGATCATTTAGAATCTTGGGTTGCACATCCTCATCCATAAAGGGCACAAGTTGGAAGAATGGAGGTATAAGTCTATTGTGTGCTAATCTTCCATGACTTTTGTTGGATGGCCTTGCTATTGTTAACGACTGACCTCCATTCATATTTCATAGAAACAAATCCAATAAATAAATTTTCTCCTCAACATATATAATGTTTTCACTAAAATAATTGAATTTATCAATAGGGAAGATTGGCCAAAATTGTCATGAGATAGCTTGAGGATATGTTCAACTAACGAGGCATGTGTCTTGCAAATAAAGCATCATATTAATTAATACAATACTTTGAAAGACATTTTTAGTTCTCAGCCCAAAACAAAATAATGTACCTTCATTAAAGAAGTTGGAGACCACGGCTCATCATTGGAGCCTCATAATGGATCTCCAAGACTTATTATAAAGGTCAAATTCTTAAGTTATTTAATATTATGATCTTTATAATTATGATAACGCAATCTTTGGGCATTTGAAATTTTAAGGTTGATGATCCATTAATAGTCTCTCCATAAATAGTAAATTTGTAGGCAATGCATTTGTCAATGATGACAACATCAATAGCAAATATATAACTAATCCTTCCACCAAAAAATGTCTGTGTGGCCAGGAGACATTTCCATCAAAATCAGCTCCTTCAAAAATCCACTTTATCAATGAATAACTTGCCAATGAAGAATGACTCAATAATAGCTCCATGGTGGCTATGTTAATGGTTGCTTTACAATGACTGCTAATGAGAACTCTAACAAAGATTTTGCTAATGACAGTCCACTCCATCAACAATTTTTTTTGCCAATGATGACTCAATCGATCACTTTTATTGTTCCACTGTGTCGATGATGGTCATTATAATGATAGCACTGTGAAAACGACTTTGTTGATGGTTAGGTGTTTCAGCAACCCCTGTATCAAAGGAAAATTCATCAACAACTCTAACATCGGTCCACTCGATTGATGAAGATTATGCCAGAAATGATTTCGACGGCTTCTTTATTATTAGTCCACTTCATCAACAATGACTATGCCAGATAAAATTTTATCAACGATTGTTCCATTGTTGGCCTACTCCCATCTAGGAAGACTAGAGCAGTGACGATTTCTTAAATGATAATCCTTCCAACAACTCTATTGATTATGAGCTTATTGTCAACCACTCTGTCAATGAGTATTCCTTCAAACACATCCTTACTAATGATATATTTCCATGATTATCCAATTAATGATGTATATGATAGCATTAGCATCAATAATAATGTCTCTGCTGTTAGAGCTATAAGAAAAATTTTAAAAATTAATGTATAGAAAAATTACCGAATTACTTTCATTAAGAGTGACGTCTTTATGTCTACCAAGATGATAAGACAAGAAAATAGCCAAGGAGTTGGGTTAGGCCATGAAGATTCTTAATTAATTTAGCCATCCTAATTGAATCACACCTCAACAAATATATAATGGTGGCTAAGTTGATACTCTACTCGTGTCTCTTAAAACTAAGAAGCATAAAAAAAAATGCAGTTACTCTTGACGTGGGTAAGATCCCAATGTCAACATGTATTGGTTTGGGCACTGGGCGCAATCACGAACATTTCTAATAGAGGTAAGGGCTAAGTTCAATTTCGCACTTGACACATATGATTGTCAAGACTTTGAATATCTCCAGCAAAAAAGCATATAACCTTCAAGCCCTCTAAAAGTTCAAATTAGTTTTGGCCTCCATGCAAGTTAAAACATCACACTTACACTCCATGCAAGAGTCAACATCAACTATAGGGTTGCTATAAGTTTAAATTTCCGTTAGGATCATGGTAAATTCAAACATCACCTTATGTAGGTTTTCAAAATTGAGGAGAAAAATTTTATTGACGTGAAAGGGCGTATAAATACAGGCTACATGTATTTTAAAATAGGAGATACATAAAATCCATATTTTCAAGATTACAATTAATCAATTCATAATAAATACTGGGAGGAAAAAGGGAAGACATAACACTCATATCTCCACGTTTAAAATTAATCAATTCCTAATTACTACACGAATATTTAAGGAGAGGCAAAAAAATAAGAAATAATCGCAAAGAAAATAAATCAATACTAATAACTTCTACCACTCCCCCTCAAGTTGAAACAAAGATCATGTTCAACTTGGATTCAAAATCGTCAAATAATGGCCAAAAAAGATTCTTTGTGAGAATTTCGGCCAGTTAATCGGATGGGACAGAGCAGAACGCAAATCTCCAGAAAATCAAATTTCTCTTTAATAAAGTGACGGTCAATCTTCACATGCTTGATACAATCATGTTGCACTGAATTATAAGCAATGCTAATTACTACTTTATTGTCACCAAAAAGTTGCAAAGGAAGGGTGACAAGCATACGTAACTCGCAGAGGATGATGTGCAACCAGAGGACTTCACACACCCTAAGGACATATAGAGAAACATGACTTTAGTATTGCTATGGGTAGCCACGAACTGTTTTTACTTTTCCAAGTGAAAATTTCTCTAACACGAATGAGCAATAACTCGAAGTAGATCGTAGATCATGAACGGACCTGACCCAATCAACATCTGTATAAACTGCAACAGAGACAGAGGTGTGACGAGAGAACAACAAACCTGAGTCAGGTGTGCTTTTCAAGTAGTGGAGGATCAGATGGACGGCGGTGAGACGATGCCTGTATGGGTCAGCTTACAATAACAACGGCATAACAAATGTCCAGGTGCGTATAGGCGAGGTAGATGAGCTTACCCACGAGGCATTGGTAGTGTGTTTTATTCAACAGAACAACATTGAGATCATCCACAAATTTCTCATTGGCGCCCATCGGGATAGCTATCGGTTTGCAAAGAAGTAGATTAGTCTTAATCAGTAAATATATCACATACTTGTGCGGGGAAAGGATAATGCCTCAAAAGAATCGAGCTATTTTCATGCCTAAGAATTACCAAAGAGAACCCAAGTCTTTATCTCAAAAGACGCGGCAAGGATGTCTTTATGAGACTCCAAAGGCTACAGATCAATACCTTTGAGCAAGATGTAATCGACATAGACGATGAGGATGGCAATACGGTTATCAAATGAATGGAGAAAAAATAACAGATGATCAGATGTGGCCCGAGAGAAACCATGACCCAATACAATTTGTGTAAACTTCTCAAACCAGGCCCGTGTGGGACTGCTTCAGTCCATAGACTTTCGTAAACGACAAACTTGTACACGGGAAGAAGTAGAGTCAAATTATGGGGAGAGATATATACACCTCCTCGGTGAGATCATCATTAAGGAAAACATTCTTGACGTCCAGCTAAAGTAAGGGTCAACTCAGATTCACGGCTAAGGATAATAGGACCCATATGATATTTAATTTAGATATCAAAGCAAACTTCATTTCATAGTCAACTTCATACGTTTGTCAATATCCTTCGACAGCCAATCGCATCATGTTGCAATCAAAAGATCCATCAAAGTTAAATTTAGCGCTCAAAATTCACCTTCAACCCACTGCTTTCTTTCCAAGGTGAAGATCAATCATATCAAAAGTATAGTTGCGTCGAAGGGCATTCATCTTGTCCATGACAACAGCTTTCCAAGATGGGGTCAGCCAAAGCTGCTTCAATAGCGGATGGGGGATAAAGATTCATCAAAGATGTGGCAAATGCTTTGTAGATCGGAGATAAGACTGTGGAACGAGATGTGCTTCACCATAGGATAAAGAGTGGATGACCGTACCTGTTCATGTACAATAATGGGGGAATTTAAATCTTCACTCACATCAGGAGTGACTCCCGTAAGTTCGGAGAGCATCGTTCTGATGATGTTGGCAGAAGCGGACAACAAAACCTACAGTAGGGCAGCGGGCTTAACGGTAGGGGCATTGGGATGATTCTCAACAATTATGACGAGTATAAACATGGATAAAGAATGGTGGTGATGTTGTCTTGGCTGGTGGCGAATCCAGTAGGGCTGAAGATTCATCGGACACAACGGTTGTAGGAGTAAGCCAAATGTCCAAAGAAGTCGGGAAAGGAACAGTGTCCAGAAAATCAAGCTCCCGCTCACTTGAGGCAGTGTTAGGGAAGGGGACATTTTCAATAAAGGAGATGCCAACATTAACATAAATTTTACTGGTGATAGGATCAAGACACCAATAGGTTTTTTGAGTGGCAGAATAGCCGAGGAAGACACATTTAATTGAACGGAGATCAAGCTTACTATTAGTTGGGGCAGTGTTTCGAACCAAAAACAATGCATCCAAATATTTTGGGATCTAATGTGGAGAAAAATCGATTGTTAGGAAAACATGAAATCAGAATGAATAATGGGGTCTGAAAGTGGTGGAGCTTCCAACATCTGTTAGGGTATGGTAGGGTTTGTGGCAAAAATCATGTGGAGCGATTGGCTCGCAAAGACGTTGTAGAGTTAGGAATACAGTTGGAGGCCAAGACTAACGACTCGTCTGAAGTAGAGTTGTCAAGCATAAAAATTCTCGAGCTTTCGTCGCGACAGATCTCTATGAATGCTACCCTGGTTAAAAGAAAAGGGTCATGACCATATACACGACCGCGGACATCATTGATATTCTTATTCAGGACAGCCAAAAATTGGAACACATGATCCATTTCCAAAATTTTCTAGAAAAGAAAAAGGCTATTCTCAATATCCATTTCCAAAATTTTCTAGAAAAGAAAAAGGCTTACGGGAGATTCTCAACGCTAGTCATAGTAGAGATCAGATTCCATCCATAAGCAACCAAGTTGTTGGAGTGTTGGGTCACCATCTTCAATTCATGTTTAGCCTCACAAATCTTATTAGAAATTGTATATAGTTGTCCATAAAAACCCACTTCCAAGTAAGTATTGTGAACAACCGTCTAGAGAGCACTTGCAGATGGAAGAAATAGGTAACAACAACCAATAAAGGTCCTCATGGAATTAATCAACTATGACATAAATATGAAATTCTCGACTTCCCACACATGCTAGCTCAGTTTTCAAAGTTCAGGAACCATCCCCATAAGGTGGTTGAATTTACCTTCCTCAAAGTGCATTATCATCATGAATTTTTCCAACTATCATGAGATTGAACCTTTTAGATGTTTCATCGCTACAGTATAACCCTCACTAAGCCAAAAGTGGGAAGAGGTCCTAGAGACATACATGGAAGAGAAGGTACACTCAAAAGTAGGGTTCAACATAATGCTAATCAAAGGAATGTTCGATCTGGTCAGGTCATGCAGATTAATTCATAATGAGATACTTCGGACAAAATCATTACTCAATTTATGTGACATCATATTACCTTGCAAGATTTAAATGCCTTGTTATAAGATAGTTAATTTAAATAGTGTTAGGAAAAATATGAAACTACGTTAATGTAAAACCAATAGTTTTAAAATAGCATGTAAAAGATTACTTTTTTCTTTTAGCAGGAAGGGAGAGATGAGGGGTAGTGATTTTTCTATCCTACTCACCAGCTTTATAAGCTCAAAAAAAAAAAAGGGATTTAGCATCAAAAGAAAAAGAAAAATTGATGCCGAAGCTCCTCAAAGTGCATTATCATCATGAATTTTTCCAACTATCATGAGATTGAACCTTTTAGATGTTTCATCGCTACAGTATAACCCTCACTAAGCCAAAAGTGGGAAGAGGTCCTAGAGACATACATGGAAGAGAAGGTACACTCAAAAGTAGGGTTCAACATAATGCTAATCAAAGGAATGTTCGATCTGGTCAGGTCATGCAGATTAATTCATAATGAGATACTTCGGACAAAATCATTACTCAATTTATGTGACATCATATTACCTTGCAAGATTTAAATGCCTTGTTATAAGATAGTTAATTTAAATAGTGTTAGGAAAAATATGAAACTACGTTAATGTAAAACCAATAGTTTTAAAATAGCATGTAAAAGATTACTTTTTTCTTTTAGCAGGAAGGGAGAGATGAGGGGTAGTGATTTTTCTATCCTACTCACCAGCTTTATAAGCTCAAAAAAAAAAAAGGGATTTAGCATCAAAAGAAAAAGAAAAATTGATGCCGAAGCTCCTCAAAGTGCATTATCATCATGAATTTTTCCAACTATCATGAGATTGAACCTTTTAGATGTTTCATCGCTACAGTATAACCCTCACTAAGCCAAAAGTGGGAAGAGGTCCTAGAGACATACATGGAAGAGAAGGTACACTCAAAAGTAGGGTTCAACATAATGCTAATCAAAGGAATGTTCGATCTGGTCAGGTCATGCAGATTAATTCATAATGAGATACTTTGGACAAAATCATTACTCAATTTATGTGACATCATATTACCTTGCAAGATTTAAATGCCTTGTTATAAGATAGTTAATTTAAATAGTGTTAGGAAAAATATGAAACTACGTTAATGTAAAACCAATAGTTTTAAAATAGCATGTAAAAGATTACTTTTTTCTTTTAGCAGGAAGGGAGAGATGAGGGGTAGTGATTTTTCTATCCTACTCACCAGCTTTATAAGCTCCAAAAAAAAAAAAGGGATTTAGCATCAAAAGAAAAAGAAAAATTGATGCCGAAGCTCCTCAAAGTGCATTATCATCATGAATTTTTCCAACTATCATGAGATTGAACCTTTTAGATGTTTCATCGCTACAGTATAACCCTCACTAAGCCAAAAGTGGGAAGAGGTCCTAGAGACATACATGGAAGAGAAGGTACACTCAAAAGTAGGGTTCAACATAATGCTAATCAAAGGAATGTTCGATCTGGTCAGGTCATGCAGATTAATTCATAATGAGATACTTCGGACAAAATCATTACTCAATTTATGTGACATCATATTACCTTGCAAGATTTAAATGCCTTGTTATAAGATAGTTAATTTAAATAGTGTTAGGAAAAATATGAAACTACGTTAATGTAAAACCAATAGTTTTAAAATAGCATGTAAAAGATTACTTTTTTCTTTTAGCAGGAAGGGAGAGATGAGGGGTAGTGATTTTTCTATGCTACTCGTCAGCTCTATAAGCTCAACAAAAAAAAGGGATTTAGCATCAAAAGAAAAAAAAATGATCTCGAAGCTCCTCAAAGTGTGTTATCATCATGACTTTTTCCAACTATCATGAGATTGAACCTTTTAGATGTTTCATCGCTACAGTATAACCCTCACTAAGCCAAAAGTGGGAAGAGGTCCTAGAGACATACATGGAAGAGAAGGTACACTCAAAAGTAGGGTTCAACATAATGCTAATCAAAGGAATGTTCGATCTGGTCAGGTCATGCAGATTAATTCATAATGAGATACTTTGGACAAAATCATTACTCAATTTATGTGACATCATATTACCTTGCAAGATTTAAATGCCTTGTTATAAGATAGTTAATTTAAATAGTGTTAGGAAAAATATGAAACTACGTTAATGTAAAACCAATAGTTTTAAAATAGCATGTAAAAGATTACTTTTTTCTTTTAGCAGGAAGGGAGAGATGAGGGGTAGTGATTTTTTCTATGCTACTCGTCAGCTCTATAAGCTCAACAAAAAAAAGGGATTTAGCATCAAAAGAAAAAAAAATGATCTCGAAGCTCCTCAAAGTGTGTTATCATCATGACTTTTTCCAACTATCATGAGATTGAACCTTTTAGATGTTTCATCGCTACAGTATAACCCTCACTAAGCCAAAAGTGGGAAGAGGTCCTAGAGACATACATGGAAAAGAAGGTACACTCGAAAGTAGGGTTCAACATAATGCTAATCAAAGGAATGTTCGGTCTAGTCAGGCCATGCAGATTTATTTCATAATGAAATCATATTACCTTGCAAGATTTAAATGCCTTGTTATAAGATGGTTAATTTAAATAGTGTTAGGAAAAATATGAAATTACGTTAATGTAAAACCAATAGTTTTAAAATAGCATGTATACACATTTATTGTGCATAATGTCTTTTCTATTATAAAATCAAAAGTTCAATCATCATAAATCTAATTAAATAAATAATGTAAAATGAGGGGTACAAACATCCCTCAATTTACTGTTAAAATATTATATATTTATATGAAAACTACTATAAGACATAAAAATATATACAATCACTAAATATTGTTTTTATTTGTTATCAAAATAATTTAGGAAATTACAACTACAATAAAAATATTCAAAATGTTATAAAACTTAATTATTTTATGATATTGTATTTATATCATATTAAAACCAGTAATAAAATTAAAAATAACTTATGTTTTAAATAATAAAATGAATGAAATATGTACTAGTATGTATGCTTCAAAATATAAAACTAAAAAGTATGGTTATTAAAATTATAATTTGGTCCCATTTAGGCTTCATTTTGGGTTGACTTATACTTCATTTGGTATAATTTTTGAAAATTTGCTGTGTGAATCGACATTTCTAGCTGTATATTCTAAAAGAAGCTTACTAAAGTAAATTCTAAAAAAGGAGAGAAAAAGTTCTAAATTTTTTCATCAAAATGAACACTGATTTTTTGTCTACTGCTTTTTTATCCATAAAATTGGTCAAGAAGTTGTCCTAAAAGAAGCCACAGAAGCAAATTAAGCATTTGTTTTTCATTTTCCAAATAACATTATAAGATAATGATAAAAAGGATTACTGTTATATAAAATTTTGACCCTTAATTACTTAATTTTACATTGTATATATGATTCATGTGTACAATACTTCTAAGTTAAAATAAAATGTAATAAGTTGATCAAATATCTTCAACAATTTTATATTATATTTTTATTATCATGATATTTTGATTGTGGATTTCTTGCATTTTAATTGTATACTTGCTTTGTCTTCAACATTAATGCTAAACATATATCTATAGTAGGGATTTCTTATCATATAGAGACACTTTCAAGCTTCCTATGGGTATTTCTGGAGCGGAATTTCAACATCCCTACCATCAGCAGCATTTCCAATAACATAGGATGTTGAGAAATTTTTATATGATGAGATTAGGAGTCCTACAATCAAGCACAATTACTCCATTTGTTGGTTACAGCGTACACTATCGGAAAATTTATAGAAGCACATTATGAACTTCAACAACTACTACTCATCTTCTCTCTCTCTCTCTCTCTCTCTCTCGCTCTCATATACCCGTGTTCTTCTCTATTTTTGCCTCAAAAATATCTGTATTTCCCAATGTATTAATATCTCCATTCCAACTACCCTTTTTTGGTTCTCCTCTCAAGCTATCCTCTTTTCGTGAGTGCCTACCTCCGCTCTCTATGCAGATATCTGAAGAAAAAAAAAGGAAACCCATTACATGGTTTGCATTTTATTTTTTGTTTCATCTTCCAGTGGCCTTCCTTACCGAGACATCATTGTTTTCTCATCCTTAACCCATCACTCTATTAACATCTCTGGGGCCTAATCTACTAAAACCATTGCATTTCCATGGGAAATCAAAACATCCTTTTATTCTAAACCCCTCACTGCATCAAATAAACATATCCCTACGGAAACAATCATTGTATAATTTGTTGTGTAGACTACAAGCACAGGCAGCAAATCAGTATATAATGTGATCTATAACTTCAACCATGGCAAAAGACTTGAATTGCATCAGCAAGCCACTAGCATTTCAGTAGTTCTTTCAATATGTAAACTCATAAAAATAAATTATCATGATGAAAATCATTGGAAATTTATGTTACCTCTCTGAATGCACAACAGAAAACATTTAAACACTAACATTTGCAATCTAAAATGTACACAAAAAGTAATCATCTTATTGCGCATAAAACATATAAAGCCTTCTTTCATGTAAACTCAAAACATTATGGAATTTTACGCCCAAAGAAATGTAATTTTTTAATGCACCAAATAAAGTCTGACTATTTGGTTACCAGGTTAAGCCTATACAGTCTGTAGACTATTTCAGAGAAACTTCAGAAAATAGCCACCACCTAGAGAGCCTAAGATGTTAGTTGTTTCTCACAACAGAGTACATTAATTGAAAAGAAAAAAAATCATGAACACTATGGAGAAAAAATAAACGTGCTACATAAGCTCATGTGCATTTGAGTAAAAAAAGACCATAGGAGGTTAAGCAAGTAAAAATTTGAGGGTTAAATATGCAAACATTCGAGATTAATATATTACATGCCATTATGTACATACAATTTGCTGAATTGAAACCATATCACTTCAACAAAATAGAGGAGTGACAAACTAGTGTTTCAATTCTTACATTTTGGACCCAATGGATACCATGCGCAATAACTTCCTCTTTACGCAGCCAATGTAATTGCCTCAAAATCCAGTCATCAATAGCATCTTCCATTATTAGCTGCAAAATCTGTTTTGAAATCCAGAATACTTGCCTCCTGTAAAACAAAGGATCACAATAAACAAGTGTAAACAGAATAACATTAGCCTTATTGATGTCAAATGATAAAAAATCTAAGATGAATTTACAGATAGTGCAACTTGAACATTCCGATATAAGGGCATCATATTCACTCAGACTATGTAACAAAGATACTCAACTCTGCCCTTCTAATGGTATAATGCTTCAAGGAGAAGTGAACAGTGACAAATTACCAACATGTCAACTCAAATACATATGAAAAGCAAGTGAGAGTTCAATACTACTCATTCATCAATGAACTAAATTTCAAAGAAAAAAATATAGAATTTGAAGCCCAAGACGAATAGTTGTGTGGTTGGTAAGTTCAACTAAATGGCTACATCAAGGATAAAAAAGAGAAAAAATTAATAATAAATTATTATTTCGCTTAAAAAAATATGGCAAAATTGGCACTGCAACCCTTCGAGCAGAAAACTTTTGATTCTATGGTCCCATAAAATGAGTAAATATTGCTTTGAATATTGGATGAATAGAACACTTGTGTGCATAAATATGTTTTAGATGCATTGTACATGTGACTTTATGTTCTAAAGACATAAATAAGGGCTCCCTCCAGGGCAGCCAAATGAGTCGTTTGGCTAGCAAGGCATTTGCCACACAAGTTCAGGCATTTCCCCATGTACTCAGAGCGCACCTTTTATCTCATTTTATAATATAAATGAACTTACATTAATCTATACTTTCCAAAAATTAGAATGCAATAATACCAATCTAACCATCCATTTTAAAAAAAATTCCAATTTTCCGTAGGCTTCCACAAACATTAAATACATATTTTTGAATTCTAAGGGCTGTATAGATTTCTAGAAGTTCGAATTAAAAGCATAAAAAGGATATTTTTTATGAATGTATTATGAATATAATCATACATGGATGAAATATATAGAGTTATGAGAACAGAAAGTGTTAAATTCCAATTTCGAACGTTGACCTTTCAATATTTTTCAGAACGAACTTATTATATCTTTGCTAAATTCTTTTGGTCATCAATTTCTCCTCATTTCTATCACCATTTACTTGCATTGTTTTTATTTTTCAATTACTTTGCAACAAAAAATAAATAATTTTTATCCTTTAAGCACTCTTTAATTAAGAGAATTTTCAATAAATATGCCTCAAAATGTGCATATTTGGATAAATATGCCCCATGATCTTTTATTTGGAGGGACAAATGGTGCCCAATAAGCACCTGTTCCTTCTTCCAAAAATGCAGTTTGGGGTCTAATGGACATCAGCTTCTGTTAATAAATGTTGAAGAATAAGCACCTGTTCCTTCTTCCAAAAATGCAGTTTTAAAGAACATAAATAGTTGAAGAGGGACATCAGCTTCTGTTAATAAATGTTGAAAACGAAAAGAAAAATAATTACGCAATTTTTTTTTTCATTGGAGCAAAGAACATAAATTTTGGTGCTTATTTAAATTTTCCATGATTATTGAAGGTTTGGTAGCTTTGTCACTAAGAAAATAGTTGAAGAGATAACTAGAAGTACAAGAGTCGTTGAAAATAATCAGGATGGTAACAAGAACTTCACATTGAGCCCGAAAAGGCCAACATGGAATATGTGTTAGAGAAGATGCTTAGAAGCACTTTTGCTTTGTTGTTGATGGTTTGCCCCTCAACATATACAAGAGGAACAATGTTTTGCTTGCTAAGATGCTAATAATAGTTGAGCGAGAGGAAGATTTTTTTGCATCCCCATGGAAAGATGTCATGGAAGAGGGCATTTAAGGGGCTTGAGAAGGAGAATCTAAATTAATGGGAATGCCTTGAAGGTGGAGAATAAAATGGGAAGGAAAGCCAAATAAGGTATACAATAATTGGATTTGCTACCTCATAGCAGTATTAGGCTTATGAAGCTATTTCAAAGCTAGGAAAGAATATATTGAATTACCTATAGGGATACTGAGCTGAAAGAGTAATAAAAGTGTTCACATGCAAAAATATTTTACCACTTCAAGATGATAATGGAATTCATATACACTATTATATTTCAAATGTTTTCTATGTCTAGTAATGGCAACTAAATTTGGCAGTTATGTTGAATATTTTCAATGCAAACAATATATAGCCATGCACTCGTGCATAGAACTGATGAGGAAGACATTTATAAATACTGCTCGTTAGCCTCTCCCGATTAGAGTTGCAAAGAAGAAACACAACCATAAATTTTGCTAACGAGATAGGTAGAGGTGGTCAAGCTTAGGCAATACAAGAAGAGATGCAATGAGCGCAAAACTAAGATGAGTTCATGCCCTCCTCCTACAAGAGCATTTGTTCTAGTTGGGGAATTGAAGAATAATCAACTCAAAATTGAGCATAAATCAGGTGCACTAATTGAGTTTATACATAGAAAAAAAAAGAAGAGGATTCATTTCCTAAGAGGGCTATGACAAAAAATCAAGAAATCACACGAGATGTTTCATGGATCGGACTAGTCTAAGTAGTTTCAAACAATATGTAAATTGTGTTAAAATTTAGTTCAAAAATGTTGTTTAATATAGCGTAAAACATTACAGAGCCTCGACAATCATCAACAAAATGATATAACAATTTAAACTTCACAGCATAACAAACTATTAGAGCATTACAAAGACTGGTAATATTATAATCATAAATAAGAAAATCATTTAGCATTACATTCAAAATATATCACTAACATCATATTCAATAACACCATTACATCAATACATAAACTCGATAATCATCAATAATAATCTCAATACTCATTTAAAAAAATTATAGGATTACAAAGACCTAAATTGATTACATAAATTAACAAGTTGGTAGAGGTTAACATTAAGACTTACAAATAACATGAATATGGTTTTTTCATTCCACATCAGTTGCAACAGCGTTGTGGCGAATCTTGCCACCCCTTCGAAGGTCCCTTACTTTTCTTTTATTGACTACTCTTTGGCTTCACTAATGATGGGAAAATGAAAATGATTCTTATTTATTCTAGAATCTCCATTGTGTCGTCTTTCCCATGAAATACATATGTTTAGAATATGAACTCAATCATGCACCTTGAGTTTAAAATCTGGAGTATAAGCTATAACGACATCCTAACATGAGCTACAGTCAATACATGCTCATACACATTATATCAAACATTCTATATGAGTATGTCTTCCTCTATATATTCACCTCACCATCAAGGCCAATATAAAGTACTCGAAATTTAATTGGCTAACGGAGTAAAAAAATTAATGCTTAAGCCTTGGTTGAGAGTTTGTACAATGCCTCTGCCATTTCATTTGATAAGGTGAATTTTGCATATGATATGGTGGTATGACTTTTAAAGAACTATTTTTGTGATCTATATTATAAGGTGATTATTGGACAGGAACGTGCACTTTTTGTGATTTATTAAAGCTTTCTGAAATAGAAACCTTTATTAAATTGTATTAATTCTTAAGAAAGATAGCACATGCCCACCTCTTAATATCAACTTCATTCTCTAACTAGACAACAATGGCTGAAATTTGATCTTATCAGGATGTCAATAGAACTCAGCCCATACATAAGTTTTCCGAAACAAATGACATTCCTTATAACAGTTGTTTGCTGTCGCAATATTCATCATAATTTGATGAGCACAAGCTCCATGATAAGCCTTCGGAAGCACTTAATCAAAGGCATTGGCTTATATTCACATCTTAAGCCATAGATATGGCAATATCCAGACATAATAGAAAGAAATATTTCATTTACAGTAAGCACTGTGTGACATGCACCTTTAAAGACATGAATATGCGTGACATGCACCTTTAAAGACATGAATATAAGAACCAAAAAAAATATATTTAAAAGATATGGAGTGGTTGCATAACAGTTATGGTGGTTGAACTTTTCTTGTTTAGCATGAAAATATATGATTATAGCTTGAAAAAGAAAGCTCTAAGCGCGTCTCTTATATAGGTGATTAACTGTACATGATACCACCGAACAATCTCACAAGATAAATCTACCATGTAGTTCCTCATAAAATTAGATATTATAGCCTTTAGTTACAAATTAAGGTCTCAATCAAACAGACTTTTCCATAATGCCTAAAAAGATAATGATTGAGCTTGTCAACGATTTTTACCTCTAACATCCAGACAACTATGTTCTGAACGAAAGCTCTGAACCTCAAACTTGACCTTACCAACAATCGAACTTGCATGCTCTATTTAATTTTTTTAGAAGTAGATTAGACGTACCAAAAATATATCTGAGATTTATTCAACTTGAATTTAATTTTTTTTCATCGCAAACAAATGCAACTTATTCATACATGCATGTTCTCAAATTTGCCCAACTTCTATACAGGAAAAAGATATACTCGACATGATGCCATTATATCAAAAGCCAATAAATTAGACATATTTTAAGGAATCGACCATCATAGAGTGAGTTACCCATGTACTCTCCATCTCATGAAAAGTTATTTTCAGATTTACGGCACAACAATACTTAAAAGATTTTGCCTGTTTATAACTCTCAGCTATATCATATGGTAGAGTCTCTCTAATAAAAGCTTTACAGTATTAAAGCATATATAAAGCCATGAACATTTTCATCCTGAATGATTTTAGCATCACCTTCATCTTGCTCTCAAAATTAAAATCCAGTCATCATTAGTAGGTACAGAGCTGACTGGTCTTCAATCAACCTCATTTGGAACAATCGGCTCTATCCGCATAGGACTACATTGGCCGTGATGATAATATGAAATTAAAAACTTTTTGGGAAACTAAAAGTACAAATAGAAGAATAGAGTTGAAATGATATAAAAATTTCATTGATGAAGATTAGAAGTTCTGATTTTAATGCTATTGATATGAAAAGAATTAATAAATTGGATTGTGCTCCAATAGAATGATACAACACCAACTTCAAATTAAAATAGTTCTAATCCTTCTCTAAATATAGGCGCAGAAAATCTATTAAGTTTTTCAAATGAACACTTACTTGGAACAATCAACCCTTAACTTTGTTTCCCACAAACGATCCAGCTAACTTTATTGTGTTCTTTTCATTCTCCACTATGAATTTTAATGCTTGACTAAAATGGAGATTGAAAGCACTATAAACTTATAAAACTAATGACAAGCAAGATAACTATGAAGTTTCAACAAGGTTCGATAAAAAAGTAAAAACATTATTAAACATAGTTACAAACTTATTCAAATCGAAAACGAATAAGTTAAATCAACTATCAAACAAGGTTTGAACCAAGGGTTGAATAGAAAGAAAAGATTGTATGATTTGCAATCAAATATTATTCATAACCAGATCAAACAAAGTTTGAATCAAATTTGGACGTTGTTGAACTATTCGAAGAAAGTTCAAAAAAGGTTTGAAACTGGTTCAAATAAGGTTCAAACCGCTTTGGGCCATAAAGTTCTTTAAATCAGCAAAAATAATAAAGATAACACTTTTTCCAACAATTGCTTGAATCTTATTCAAACCTATTTCATGAAACCCTAAAGTTTGGTTCTACATTCAGATTATCAAAGTAAATTAAATCTTCAAAATTTGTCTTCGATGTAATAAATAAAAGTCATATCATATAATTATATCTCATTATAGAATGAAAATATTAAAACAAATAACACCCATATCTATCAATATCCACATAAACTAATTCATCCAACTCAATTTTCATGATTTTCTCCAAGTGATGTGAGACGAAATCTCATTGAGAAATCAACAAGGACTATGGGAAGAGATGTAAGGTTTGATACAGAAAAAGTACAAACGAATAGTATTTCTCTGCATTCTGAGCAAGTGGATGGCAATATTTCATGTAGGATTACGCACTTTTAGGGTATTTATATCCCAAATGAACTTTTGATGATATTTGGACAAATAAAATAAGAGGATATTTGCCCAAATTGAGCAATTATGTAAAATATAAATCCACAAATCTGTTTATCTTAATTTATTTTACAATAAATATCAATATATGTAACTCATAATAATAATATAAATACTTTAATATACTTATGGTTCATAACTTCATTTATAAAAAATTTTAAAACATATAAAATCATTTTAAATATTTAAAATTTATTAATTTATCATACATTGCATGTTTTTTTTTTGGAGAAAAGTAGTGCATCAAAATTATAATAAACTTTTTAACTAGATATTTAATCAAAACCAATGAATAGATTTTTAATGAGTAAATTAAAATTTCTAAATAGAAAAAAGACATTTTATTCCAATATTAATTAATATTTTAGGCTATTTGTTTTACAAATATTTTTAATGTATGTGTGTAAAAATTTAACCAACTTAAAAGAAGTATAGATATCTATTACTTCAACTCAAACATCCATTTTGGAATAAGAAAATATTAAAAACTAAAAAAAATGAAAATGCATCACATAGTCCAATCAAAAGGAGTCAAAATTACAAGAAAAATAATGGGTCTATCACCAAGAACATGAAGAGCCAAACTTTGATTATAACACTTTTGAGTGTTTTATTTCCATTAGGTTGTATGAAGGAAAACATTTTTAATTTAAACGAACATGGATTAAATTTTGAAATCATCTGGGAAAAAACTAAACTAATGGAGATAATATTATTTGCACATAAAAAAAGAAAATTAACTATATAATTCTCACAAGTTATGGTCAACTAAAAGGGAGAAACTCTCTGCCCTCAATTCAAATCAAGTGGGTGGGCCTCCTCTCGTCCTCTTATTTTTCTTTTCTTGCATTAGAGTTTGTAAGAAGACTATATATTCGATTGTATGTTACATTAACGAGAATTTTATTGCTTAAATTTGAAATTTGGAGTTCTTTCAAAGGTGTAGAGGCTTAGAGACTTTGTGGTCTTCCTGAAACTCTCTCTCATATGAGTGAAAGCCTTTTTATTTGCAATCTTTTTTCTAATTTCTACCTATGGAATATTGTATTACATATTCAGCATCTTTCAATAATTTTCATAATTTTTCACCACAAAAATCTTTGGCAAATCTTTAATGGTGTGATCGGCCAATGCATGCCCTACACAAGACGTAGTCATATTTCACATGATTTTGGACCTATCAAAGCCTGTCAAAAATTTACAATCAACTTCAGAGTAAATTCAGAGACAACACTCTGCCACTTTCAAAGTTTTTTATAATTATTTTAAGCCATTTCATTTCCAAAGCCATGCTTTTTTACTTTACGCATAACTAAGTCTGGTCCTAAAATCATTAAAAAAAAAAAAATCTAAAGGTCAACAAAAATCATGAAATAATTAGACACAGTTTTCTCAAGTTCCTATATGGGTTCAAGCCCTCAAGTTATACATATTCTATACACAAATGACCTAAACTCAAATCTAAGATTTTCTACTCTCAGGCTAAAAAATATATAACCGATCCATAATTAGGTTTTCTCATAGATCCACCTTTGCAAACCCTAATCGAAGCCTAACTTCCCATGACATCCTTAAGAACTTCCAAACTCAAAATATCCTATGACTATACCAAAACTGGTATCAAAGCACAAGGTTAGTGAAAGCGTGAATTATGGAGGAACACTTGCATAAAGAAGCTTCTCTTTATTGGTGATTGGGTAAATTCATTCTTATGTTAATTTCTCCATTATGCGGTGCATTTTTATATTATTTAAAAGGTTCAATAGGTTAATTGATAATTCTATGAATTTGTGATATTCCTTCAATTAGTTATTTATAATTAATTGACCTAACCTTTTACCTGAACCTACCCCACATAAATCACTTAAATGATGAAATGAGTTCTAAAAATATTTTTAGAATAATTCATATATGATATTGATCATAATATAAGAGTTATAATTATATATTTATAATGAACTAGTTAGCCTTTACTATTTCAAACTATTTCATTTAATTTATTAAAATCAAATTTATATGCTTTCATATTATCTGAAATCTCACAATAATAAGTACCCACACTTGAAATCATATTTTAATTTAATTAATTACCGACACCACTGGAGTGTTTGTAGTATCAATCTACCAACACACCATCTCATCTAAATCAACAAATATAGAGCAATTCGAAGGATTGACAAAAATTATTAGAGACCTAAATGTTATGGTAAGGAAAGTCCAACAATCCCTTGGAGCCATAATAGGCCAGTTTACCAAACTACACCTTAGGCTGTAAACATCACTTATAGCACTAGCCCAACCCACCCATCCTAAGATTTTCCTGTAGTTAAGAATCCCCAAATTAGACTGAACTTAGGGAACAAGAACTATTTTATAGAAGAGAATCATATTAGAATGCTGATGATTTTGGTCACGCGACTAAGTTAAGATAAAGCTCCCATTTTTAATATTATCATAATCCTAACAAATTCCTTAACTGACATAACCGAATTGATGATTACATTGATTGATACCAAATGGATGATTATTAAATAGTGGCTTTTGCCAAATCAAAGCTTATGGGCCACGCAAAACTTTATTGATGTAATATCTTGGCAAATAAGAGAAATTAGAAAGAAAAAAAAATGTTAAGATCATAGTATTGTCTCAATCAACATGATAAAAAGCTCCATGGGCAACTAATCAAATCATAGGCAATGGAATTTGCATGTCATTAATTACTTGAACACCTTTGAGAATTTAATTACCAAGAATATAGCTCAATACACTCGTTAATCTACCCAAAAATGACCTATTGGACCTGACTCTCCCCAAATAATGTCAGCAATGTTAAAACATTCATTCAATCAATTTTTAAAAATAACAAAAATGTCGATTGTTTAAAATTTTGTTAGATAAGACATATCAATTCAAAGCCAAACTAATCTTTTCAGAGGAGGATCATAATCAAGAGAACGAGAATGATAGGAAGCTCACTAATGATAAACCTCATTCGATGACAAATTAGGAGATATAAGTGAGCCTAAAATTCATTTGCCTAAAATTGAACTACCAACTGCTATGATATTGACCCATTTTTCATTGTACCATTTTAGAGCAATAAATTATTACTAAAAATGCTAGGTTTAAAATTTCCCAATATAAATAATTTCTTATCATGCAATAATGCATCAAACAACCTAACATTACATGCATATTTTTAACGGAGATAATGACTGAAACTTATATTTAGAGTTTTCTGCTTTGGACTTGCACAATGTATGGTTGGCCCATAACAACAATTTTCTCCAAGATTTGTCATTCCAAACCCTAACCCAAGCCTCCTAAGAACTTCATTATAATTTTTTGAGGGATTCTAACCTAAAATATCTTATCACTCTAAGGAGAACATGACCCCTCACCAAATAAAACGCTAATTAATTTTACATTATGTTATCAAATAACATTTTTTTTTTAATCAAAATGCATTTTGGTGCAGATGCAATTAACTAGTAATTAGAGAATCCTATGTAGCTTGCACAATATTTTTTTTTGTCTTAATTCAAGAAAATATCCCAATTTTATTTCTAAAATTGTAGAAAGAAAAGGAAAGCACTAAGCTAACTCAATCAGCTCTCTAGCACTCATTGCTCCCTCAATGATCCACTTCCCCACTTCTCTCTCATCAATTAGCTGCATCACAGGCACGCTTCATGATTAATCATCTCCCACAATAAATCATGCTCATAACCTCACTAATTTACTCAATTGCTTCTACAATAGATCTCAATTAATATACACGATTAACTTCATATCTTTGCCAACTTGCAAAGAAGCTTTTTTGTGCCAACTCACCAACTTGTGCCTCTCAACTCTTTTCATAAACCTTTCAATGGACCTCTTTAGATCTTTACAAGGGCTAAAACCTTAAAAGGTATTTTGCATTTAATTAAATTTGGAATTATACATTTAGCATAAGCATTGGGTTTGTAAGATCCAATGTATAAAATTGCACAATTGACTATTAAGATATTTTTTGTTCGTAAGATGAGGCATAAGCCACAAATTTAAAAAAATTGTATAACTAATAAATATTGCATAAATAATAAAGTGTAGACTAAGAAATAATAAATTACTATTCTAATTTATTAGCACATTAAATAATAATATAACAACATTTTAACTATGTATAAAGTAATAAATTGCATAAGTTTAGAAGTACCTTGTAAATATCCTAACATCAAATTAGTGTTTTATTTTCAGTCATATCTCATTCCTTATTATATTCAATGCCAATTATTTTCAATTTTTTAATGAGTACAACAATATCAACAACAAAAAACATTTATCCCACTAAGTGGGTTCCGCTACATTAATCCTTTTTCTCCATTGTGTCCTATTAAGTGTCATATTTTCATTTAATTCTAATAAATTAAGATCATTTTTATACAATATAATCAAGTCTTTCTAGGTCTACCTCTGTCTTTCTTAACATAAGTCGAATCTGAAACATCTACTCTCCTAATCGAATCATCAAATGGTCGGCGTTTAATGTGACCAAACCATCTAAGACGATTCTCTCTAATTTTGTCTGTCACTGGAGCTACACCAACCCTATCACGGATATATTCTTGTCTCATTTTGTTTCTAAGTGAAAAGCAAATATTTTTTAATGAGTAATCATCAATAAAAATTTTAATCAAACTAACAACTATATTATATATAATTTCAACTACAGACATTTTTATGGATATTTTTATTTTTGTTTCTTGTTATTTAGCGTGTGTGAATGTTGATAAATGAGGTTTATTGGTATTATTTTTAATTTTGTTGATTAACCTAAAACATTTGAGGCATTTTTTGAGGTGAGGCGTGACTTGAGGCGTATGCCTCACCTTGGGACAATGAAGTGCAAGCCGCATTGTGATTTTTCTATAAAAAGTAATGAGACAGACCTCAAAGCACGCCACGTACTGTAGAATTTTAAACAAGAGTACAACAACAACAACAAAGCCTTAATCCCACTACGTGGGGTTGGCTAAGTGAATCCTTTTTCTCCATTGCGTCTTATTTAGTGTCATATTTCCATTTAGTTCTAGTAAATTAAGATCATTTTTAATACAATAAGCCCAAGTCTTCCTAGGTCTACCTCTGCCTCTCTTAACAAAAGTCAAATCTAAAACATCTACTCTCCTAATCGGATCATCATATGGTCGACGTTTAATGTGACTAAACCATCTAAGACGACTTTCTCTAATTTTGTCCGTCACAGGACCTACACCAACCCTATCACGGATATATTAATTTCGCATTTTGTCTCTAAGTGTAAAGCCACTCATCCACCTAATCATTCTCATCCCGGCAACACTTAACTTATTATTATGCTTCTCTTGTAATGGCCAACATTCAGCGCCATATAGCACTGCGGGTCTCACCACCGTCATATAAAATTTTCCTTTCAG
>NW_018164914.1:61068-63141 GCF_001263595.1 Phalaenopsis equestris
CAATCTTTGGTGAATGACGAAACAGCTTTAGACCATTGGACAAAATTGGAACCAATGAGTTTATGAGTCGTAATCACAAAATTCATGTGGTTTTTAGGTTCTCCAGTCCGCAGATGGATTGAGGTAGATGTCGATACTTCGGTGGACTTAAGAACAACGTCAGACGGAAGCTCGATGGTGGAGGAATCAGCCATGGCTCAGATGGCGCCAAAGGAGAGGTTTGAATGCCAAGACATGGAAAGAGTTGATTCCTTACATGGATAACAACAAACAAGGTCTGCAAGGAAGGATTATTTTCAGCAGGCATGAGGGATATCCGGTCAAGTAGGATGAAGATCCGACTATAGAAAAGAAGTCTAGCGGCAGGAGGTCAGGACCCTGGCCTAGGAAGGCCTATAGGGAGTCAAGGAGTTCGACTGCTAGGGACATTCGGCAACTGAAAAAGGATCTCAGCAGCAATAAACCAGAAGGGGAAGCTTCCGACGGCTGGGGAAGGACCTCAGCGACTAGGGTAAGATCCTGGTGCCTTGATAACATGTACAATTTAAGAATTGAGCAGGATAACTTTATTAATATGAAATGGGGAATAAATGCATGTTCATGAATTCTAAAATACCCATATCTCCAAGATTATAATTAATCAGTTTCTAATAACTATTCAGAGATAAAAGGAAAGACATAACACCCATAGCTCCAAGATTACAATTAATCAATTTCTAATAATTACCCAGAGATATAATGAAAGATATAAAATATGAAATTCATAAAATAGAAAATAAACATAAAGGTTATAAATCAATAATAATAACTTCTCGCCTTTGAATTCTCTACATGCTTAAGAATGCTTCCAGACTTGCTACAAGAAATAAGCAGCTCCTCGAGCCTTCTTATGTTGTTCAAAAATTAGCTTTGGGCTCTCTACAATTTCTCCTCTAAGAAAGCTACTCATGCACTCGTAACTTCATTTCAATTCAATATGAAAGTCGAGGACTACATGGCTCAATAAATTTTCCCCCAAAGTAGATGAACTCAGATTGATGAGTTTTAGTACATGCACTCTAACAAGAATAACTCCAAGGAGTGATACAATTAAAAGCATTACAAAAGTACCCTCGTGTCTTTGACGTGCTACTCTAATAGAGCTAAAGTTCATGAGCAATTGATGGTTATTTCATGCCTTTAAGCAACAGTTATGTTTAGCTCCTCTAAATTACAAATTGCCACACTGTGCACATTTGAACCATTCAATAAAGTGTGTAGTGAAAGTCCTCTACTAGAGAATGAGTCGAAGTTTAACTTGAGATTGCATTTCACCCACCTCCACCCTAGCCTACTTCACATATTGAGAGGAGAAAACTTATATTTGTTAAACAAGCTCTTTTAACATTATGATTCAAAACACTAACATTAGCATACTATGTCTGCCGATAAATCTAGGATAAATGAAACAATAAGTACTTCATCAAAGTTGCATTTATTTCTACAACCATCTCTCCCTCAATCAACTTAAAAACTAGACATCCTGAATAAAGTGATCTCCTTAATCAAGAGTTCCTTGTTGTATATAAAAAGGATGATTAGTTATATGGGCTCGCATTCAAAAAAATTCTTTACCCGGGTCTATATAAGTCTTGAGTCTATTTTAGACAATCTTGTTAAATCAAATTGTCTTTTAAAACTATAATCAATGCTTAAAATTAAAACTATTTATTGACGAAAATCAACTCACTTCACAACCATACAATCCTAGTCCAATCTATTATATTCAATGTTAGTAGTTGTGCATAAGAAAAACTGATAAATAATAAATTAGATTTCTTAAAAAAGTCAAAAAAAAATATCTTCTAAAAAATCCTCACTTGTAATATCATTAGCTTCAATAGTTATTATATCAAACATCAATACTATTTTGGTTCATGTTTAAAGAGATTGTGGACTAAATCAAGTACTTTACATAGTTTAGGACTAAAATGGCTTCAAATAGATTACTTTTTCTTTTAGTGGGAAGGGAGAGATGAGGGGTAGTGATTTTTCTATCCTACTCACCAGCTTTATAAGCTCAAAAAAAAAAAA